>NC_138511.1:138304-262484 GCF_964252035.2 Podarcis erhardii
TCTTTAGTACTCCTCATTTGGGGAATTTGAAAGTTGACAAGTTCAGCATGTCCTAATTGCTCTGCCTCCACTGTTGGAGGCAGGAATGCTTCTGAATACCAGTTGCTGGAAACCACAGGAAGGGGAGAGTGCTCTGTGTTCGAATTCTGCTTTCCAGTTTCCCATGGGCATCTGGTTGGCCACTGTGAGATAAGGATGCTGGTCTAACCCAGCAGCCTCATCTTTCATTCTCATGACACACTTTTGTCCTAGATACGCTGACCCTAGGCTCTTCCCACTTTTTTAGAGGACTAATACCTGCACCTGCAGCCTCTTACAGGTGTCCCCAGCCTCCCTCCACAGTAATGTGGTTGGCTGTCACCGGTTTAAAAGGGAAGCCTGTCCAATAGTGGTGGAGTGGTGTAGATGAGTGTGGAGTCTTCTTTTGCCTCAAGGCGCAGGTACTCTGTCTGATTAGATGAACTGCTTTTGTAGATATTTGTATATATATTTAGCTCACAATAATAAATACTGCACTAAAGAACCTAGGACTCTGAGCTTTCTGCTAAAAGCGCTGCGAGGAATTCGTGACAGGGTTATGGGCCCAGCACACTTCTGCTGCGCATGAGTACAGGTGGCTGTTATCTAGCCGTGGGTGCTGGAGGGGAGCTGCAGCAATGGAGCAGTCCAGAGCTGGCGTGCTGCTGGAGAAGCTGACGGCCATGAACTACAGCATCTGGTCAGTCCGCATGCAACACTTCCTCAAGCGTGAGGGCCTGTGGAAAGTGGTGGAAGATCCACCGCAGCCCCCTGAGGAGGATGAAAAGGATGAGAAAGCCTTGGCTATGATCATCCTTGGAATGGACGACAGCCAGCTAGTCTACGTAGCTGATAAGGTGACAGCAAGTGAGGCGTGGGATGCGCTCAAGCTGTCCATGTGCGAGAGACATCTGGCTTGCTGATAACACTGACCAGGAGAACGTACCGGTGTCGGAAGACACCGGGGGACTCCCCGGTGAACCACCTAAAATTCCTTTGGACTTGCTGTGGACTTGATCACGCAAGTACCTTCTGCTATCCGGAGAGCAGAATAAACTCTTTCTTCTTTGAATCAACCTTGGTGTCATTTGGCTTCCTTCCTCCTGTCCCGGAGCAACGCAGACCCAATCAGTGAACTCCAATAAGGCTACAGATCCAATACTCTCTGTGGAAGTGCTGGGTCAGAATGACGCAGCAGTAATGTGATTGGCTGTCACCGGTTTAAAAGGGAAGCCTGTCCAATAGTGGTGGAGTGGTGTAGATGAGTGTGGAGTCTTCTTTTGCCTCAAGGTGCAGGTACTCTGTCTGATTAGATGAACTGCTTCTGTAGATATTTGTATATATATTGAGCTCACAATAATAAATACTGCACTAAAGAACCTGGGACTCTGAGCATTCCGCTAAAAGTGCCGCGAGGAATTCGCGACAAGGACTTACCTTGTTGTGTCCAGGCTTGGATGTCTTCTGCTGGGAATAAAATGAAGAAAAGTGTCATGTTTCTTGTCTAGAGAACAGTTGCCATCTATCTGCCACTTGTCTTCTCTAAAAAAACCCCACATGCCTAGAAATAGACTTCTTGCAAAAATCATTTGGAGTAAAATCTATTGCAATCAATTCTTCTTCTTTTTTAAAGTAACACTCCAAAGAAGATTCAATAAATCCTCTGGACTGGGAGACACACCATTCATTTAAAGCACTTTGTTTCTTGCCATGAACAAACAGAATCTAGGCATTGTGGCTATTACTATTATTTATTAAATTTCTGTACTGCCCTTCATCCGAAGATCACTGGCCAGTTTACAATATAAAAACTCAAAAATACATACCATAATAACAAACAGACAATACCACTCCCAGTATGATTATTTATTAAATTTTCTGTTGCAGAAAGTATTTGCTTGCCTGCTCTGCCAAATGCCCAGGCCTGGCAAATTAACTGCTCTTGAGAGCGAAGAGGAAATATTGGCCATATCAGGCACAATACAGTCACAAAAACTTTTACTGCACAATATCGGATTCTCAAACGTTCCAAGATATTGGGAACGATCAGTTGCAAAAGTTAAAGAAAAAAACATGCAACATTTCCTGGGGTCCAAGTCATCCCACCAAATCAAGTTCATGGATTGGTTCTTCTTCCGGTCTACAGATGCTGCACTGATCGCCTTCTCTGCTTCCCCAAATTTGCCTGGTCCTCTTTTCAAGCCCCACCAGGAGAAAGTCGTCTCTTGCATCTGCAAATAGGACCTTCCTCCAAGCTGGGCTCCCAATAGTTCAGGCGGAGGCAAACACGGCCCTCCAGCTGTTTGGGGACTCCAATGCCCATCACCCCTGACCCGCTGGTCCTGTTTGCTAGGGATGATGGGAGCTGTAGTCCCAAAACAGCTGGAGGGCTGGGTTTGCCTTTGCCTGTGATAGTTCATGGCAGTTCCCCTTCTACATGCTCCCACCAGCCCCAGGCAGCATATGGTCCAGAACATTTAGAGGGCACCAGGTTGGGGAATCCTGGTTCACGCTGCGCAACATCAGACCAGGGTGGCTAAAAATCAATGACCCCCTTTTTAAAAAATGGATTTCTTTGATTTAAATCACATTTTTAAAAAAATTAATTTGGATTTCTAAAATAAAATGCTTTTGGAGGAAAAATCTTCCAAAATATATTTTCTTTTTAAGTTGCATTATAGTCCAACGGCTATTCACTGGGAAGTAAGGATTTATTTTAAGTTTTTCATATATGCTAAAATTCATTCTAAGAATTTTTTTTAAAAAAGTTAACCACATCAGTTAACAAACATGGATATATATGCTATAATGTTATTGTTTTAGTTAAATAAATTGTTTAAATTCTAATTAAGAAAATGGTTATTTTTCTTCCAATAAGGTACAGCAGAAAAGTTGTCCAAATATACAGTGGTAGCTCAGGTTAAGAACGTAATTCTTTCCGGAGGTCCGTTCTTAACCTGAAACTGTTCTTAACATGAAGCACCACTGTTAGAGGTACCGGTTGGTTGCTTGACAGCAATCAGGAAATATGGCTCAAGAGTCGGTTTTCCAGCTTTCTTCTTAGTGATCAAAACCTTCAGAATGCAGAGCACCTCTATTCCATGTCTTGCTCATTCACGGGCAGAATCTGAGAGTGGGCGGCCCTTCAACCTTCCCCAGCAGAGTAATTTCTTGGCGCCCAGTCTGCGCCTCCCCTCTCTGCGCGGAAACCTACTGCGCAAGGAAGGCTTGGGTAATGGGGGACCCCCCTCCTCCCCGCTTTGCTCAGGCAAGGTGTCCTGGCACCGCCTTGCCTCCTCCAACCCCTGCATCTCCTCTCCTTCCTCCGCTGAGGAAGTGCTGCTTCCCACGATCTTTGGGGGCTCTCTGAAATCCACCCGGCTTTTCCCCTCTCGCCCCTGAGCCGATGGCAGTTCTTAACCCGAGGTACTATTTCTGGGTTAGCGGAGTCTGTAACCTGAAGCGTATGTAACCTGAAGCGTCTGTACGCAGTTAACTTATTATACCCCACAATAATTTCATAATTATGTGTCTATGCATTCCTAACAGTATAACCAAATCAGTAGTAAAAACTACTCTGGAAATTTATTATTCCCAAAATGAAACCTTCATCTGGTTGTAAATATTAAGATTATACAAGCAAGAATGTAAAAAGATGCTTTAAATCGATTTGATTTCAATCAAATCCACCCTGCATCACACACACCTGGGGAGGTGGCTGGAGGTGTTGGAGGATGGTCTCCAAAATCTCCCTTTCATCCATCATCTCCAAAGCTTCTCTGACGGTTCTTCCTCCCAGCATTTTCTTACCCACCAACAAGTACTCTAAGTTTTCATCAGAGAGTTCTTCAGAAAGAAAGAGAGAGAGAGAGAGAGGTGAGTAAATGAGGCGGATGAGAGGGAAAGGTACCGTGTTTTTCCATGTATAACACGCCCCCATGTATAAGACGCCCCCTATTTCTGGGCACTCAAAATTTAGAAAATGGGGGCAGATTGCCAAGACTTGCTAAGCTTTTTTGGGGAGGGGTTGCCCAGAGTGGTTGAGCTTTTTTGGGGGGGAGGGAGCCATTAATCAAATTGCACAATTGCAGGCAGGCATCAACCACCAAGTCACCTATCGTCTGCCAGTTGACAACAGCCCTTTCCACAGCAAAGAAATCATAGCTGGGAATCTCTTCCTGGCGGCTACAATCAAGCGCCCGTCCCCCCGCAGCACTCCCCCTGTAGAAGAGGAGCCCCAATTTGACACTTGATTTGGGGGGTAAAAAACCTCGTCTTATACATGAGAAAAGACGGCAAGTTCTTTCTCAGGTGGCTTCTCGCCTGTTGCAATGAGCGGGTGCATGCCATATCTGAACAGGGATCATAGAACTGTAGCGTCTGAGGGGACCTGCGGGGTCACCCAGTCCAACCCCCAACAATGCAGAACAGGGGCAGCCACCCGGAAGTCCCTGCTCCATGTTACACGCCTCTGAACAAGGAGGGGTGGGATGGGGGGGGGACTTCCACCCAGACATCAAGGAAACCAAGAGAGACCCTGACCTTGTATCATAATAATAATAATTTATTATTTATACTCCGCCCATCTGGCTGAGTTTCCCCAGCCACTCTGGGCGGCTGCCAATCAAGTATTAAAAACAATACAGCGTTAAATGTTAAAAACTTCCCTAAACAGGGCTGCCTTCAGATGTCTTTTAAAGATAGGGTAGCTACTTATTTCCTTCACATCTGAAGGGAGGGTATTCCACAGGGTGGGCGCCACTACCGAGAAGGCCCTCTGTCTGGTTCCCTGTAACCTTACTTCTCGCAATGAGGGAACCGCCAGAAGGCCCTCGGTGCTGGATCTCAGTGTCCTGGCTGAATGATGGGGGTGGAGAGGCTCCTTCAGGTATACTGGACCGAGGACGTTTAGGGCTTTAACACTTTGAATTGTGCTCGGAAACGTACTGGGAGCCAATGCAGATCTCTCAGAACCAGTGTTATTTGGTCCCGGCGGCCGCTCCCAGTCACCAGTCTAGCTGCCGCATTCTGGATTAATGGCAGTTTCTGGGTCACCGTCAAACGTAGCCCCACGTAGAGTGCGTTGCAGTAGTCCAAGCGGGAGATAACTAGAGCATGCACCACTCTGGTGAGACAGTCTGCAGGCAGGGAGGGTCTCATCCTGCATACCAGGTGGAGTTGGTAGACAGCTGCTATGGATACAGAAGTAACCTGTGCCTCCATGGACAGCTGTGAGTCCAAAGTGACTCCCAGGCTGCGCAGGGGCACAGTTACCCCATTCAGGACCAGGGAATCCCCCACACCCGCCAGCCCCCTGTCCCCCAAAAACAGGACTTCAGTCTTGTCAGGATTCAACCTCAATCTGTTAGCCACCATCCATCCTCCAACCGCCTCCAGGCACTCACACAGGACCTTCACCGCCTTCACTGGTTCTGATTTAAAGGCGAGGTAAAGCTGGGTGTCATCTGCATACTGATGAACACCCAGCCCAAACCCCCTGATGATCTCTCCCAGTGGCTTCATATAGATATTAAAAAGCATGGGGGAGAGGACGGAACCCTGAGGCACCCCACACGTGAGAGCCCAGGGGTCTGAACGCTCATTCCCCAACACCACTTTCTGGGCACGGCCCAGGAGAAAGGAGCGGAAGCACCGTATAACAGTGCCCCCAGCTCCCAGCCCCTCTAGACGGTCCAGAAGGATGTTATGGTCGATGGTGTCAAAGGCCGCTGAGAGATCCAGCAGAACTAGGAAACAGCTCTCACCTTTGTCCCTAGCCTGCCGGAGATCATCAACCAGTGCGACCAAGGCAGTTTCAGTCCCATGGTGAGGCCTGAATCCCGATTGGAAGGGATCCAAATGGTCTGTATCCTCCAGGCATGCTTGGAGATGTTCGGCAACCACCCGCTTAACCACCTTGCCCAAGAATGGTAAATTTGAGACTGGGCGATAGTTGGCCAAATTGGCTGGGTCTAAAAAAGTTTTTTTAAGAAGTGGTTTAATGACCGCCTCTTTCAGTGGGTCTGGGAAGGCTGCCTCACAGAGAGAAGCATTCACTACCCCGCAGAGCCCATCGCCCAGCCTTTCCCGGCTCGTTTTTATCAGCCAGGATGGGCAAGGATCAAGGAGACAGGTGGTTGGTTTCACTTGTCCAAGCAGCCTGTCCACATCCTCGGAGGTAACAGATTGGAATTGATCCCATGTAACAGCACTAGACAGAACTAGACAGTGCTACTCTCCCGCCCTGTCCCTGCTCCCACGGTGGAGTCTACCTCCTTCTGAATCTGAGCGACTTTATCTGCAAAAAACTTTGCAAAAGCACTGCAGGAGATCTTGGGGTCCCTACCAGGCCCTGGTGGTGCAAGTGGTTCTGATAGATTGTGAACCACCTGAAAAAGTCTCCCGCTGCTGTTTTCTGCATTGCCACTTGGTAGGCTCGACGTTGAGCTCTAGCCCGTGTCCAGTCTGATTCAGAGTGAGTTTTCCGCCACCGGCGCTCTAGCCGTCTCAACGATTCGCCCTCAGCTCTGGGGAAAACCACGGGGCTGTCCAGGCTCTGCAATCAGAGAGGGCGCTTCGGAGCCAGACAGTCAATAGCCCTGGTTAACTCCGCATTCCAACGGGCCACCAGGGAATCAGCCGAGAGGCCACCAACTTGGGATAATACATCCCCTACCGCTCTCTGGAAACCAGTTGGATCCATTAAGTAGCAGGGGCGGACCATCCGAATCGGTCCCACCTCCCTGCAGAGGGGAAGGGTCGCGGAGAAGTCCAGTTGCACCAGGAAGTGATCTGACCATGGCACTTCTTTTGTTTCGCTTTTAGTTAGTGTCAGATCACCAACATCCGTAGAGGTAAACACCAGGTCTAAGACCAAGGGGAACAACCCAAGAGGGATCTGGTTCTGCCTACTCACCTGGGAACGCTGGCCCAGAGTCCTCAAGGCTCTTCTTTTTTGAGGGCCGCTGCTGGCTTGGGTCTTGCTTCACCAGCCCTGGCAAGACTAGGGGTCTGGCCTCTGCCGGTCTGGCCTCTGCCGCTGATGGGGTAGGCTTTGCCAATGCCGGCAGTAGGGCAGGGGCCTCTTCCTCATATGAGGGGTAGATCTTTTGATTTCTCCTCCTGCCCTCTGTGGCTGATGTTGAAGGCTTTGCCAATGCCGGCAGTAGGGCAGGGGCCTCGTCCTCATATGAGGGGTAGATCTTTTGATTTCTCCTCCTGCCCTCTGTGGCTGATGTTGAAGGCTTTGCCAATGCCGGCAGTAGGGCAGGGGCCTCATCCTCATATGAGGGATAGATCTTGTTCTTCTTTTTTCTTTTTAGAAAAAAAGCCATCCTGCAAGATGCAAAAAGATTAGGAATTATTGGGAAATGATTTATAATGAATTGAAAAAACTGTTTAAAAAGACTTTTGTTAAGAAACCAGAAGCATTCCTTCTAGGAATTTTAGACCAAGATGTAAAAAAAGAAAATTGGAAATTATTTATGCATGCAACAACAGCGGCAAGAATTTAATTAACACAAATTTGGAAGACAGAAGAAATACCAACGAAAGAACAATGGCAAGGGAAACTTATGGAATATGCAGAACCGGCAAAACTAACAGAAAAATTACATGAAAAGGACAACAAAGACTTTAAAAGAGAATGGGAACCATTTACAATATGAAGAGGCAACATAAAGAAATGGACTCATTGGCAGTGAACAATCACAACTGTCTACAACAAAAAATAAGACTATATGTATTGAGGAAATTTTGGGGAAACATCAAATACGCAATGTGAACAATAGGGAAATAAAACAAAATGTGAGTACGAGGGAAGTCCAGGGGAGGAGGGTCGAAATATGAAAAATTGTTAAAGATATATTGTTAGAAGTAGAATCCATGGAAAAATCAATACAAAATTATTTTTAAAAAATAAATAGAATCTCTGGATAACAAGTGTCATTTTTAGGTAATCTATTAAGACTGGAATATGATATTCCAGTTTTGATTGCTGGAAATTTAGCAATTGGGAAATATTATCCTGGATATTGACAGAATCTGGGAATGATTCAAAGTATTTGGTATTGTATTTTTATTTGTAAACATTGAAATGAGGAAGTCTTTTTACTCAGAGTGAGAAGGATGACCAAATATTTGACAGACCTGGAAATAGCAAGCTCATGTAGATCCAAGGGGGGAGGAAGTGGATACAGCAGAAGAATATTGTAAAATTTGTGGAGGAAAATGATCTGACATGATCTACTATTCCAGCCTGGTTATCTCTTCCTAATTTTGGGTGCTGTGTTTTATATCTCTTGTGAAAAGGTATTTTAATGTACGGTCAGTAAAAGCCTGGATGTAAGGCCTGCCTTTTGTGTGAACAGTTTTGTTTTCGTTTTCTCATTATGGGTGGATCCCAAGACAGACTAGGTCTGGCTGAAGGTCTGCCCTGAAACCTTGCTGGAAGGATCTCCCCTTGCTGGGCCACTTTGCAGGAGTCGACTCCTGCAGGCGGCTTGTCTTGTGTGCGGGTGGAGGCGCGCTGCCTGCAGAAGTGGACCCTGGGACTAGCTACCTGGAAAACCTCTGTGCCTGAGGATGCCACAACTCCTGTAGCCTCTTCAGGCTTTGCCCTCGGATGGGAAGAGCATTGCACCCGGGAGAGGGAAAGGGGAGTCAAACAGGCACTCAAGGGATAATTTCAGAGAAAGAGCTTTATTTCTATCATCTGGGCTTGGTAGAAGGAGCTAGTGTGATAACTTCACAAACAAGCACAAGTTCACAGCCATTTGCACAGAGCATATATTCCCCTCCAGTTCCCTCCCCCTTCTCCCCCTCCTCAGGAGTCCTGCCTCATGAGTTTCCCTGAGCATGAACAGAAAGCTCCTGTCCTGGGACTCTTGGGACTCTTGGCGCCCTTCCCAGGAAAGGGGGATGAGAAGCCAAGGGGGTTGAGAAGCCTTGCGTTCAGCGTGTCCAAGATGTGTTGCAACTGGATGAGATAAGACTCAGTTCCCAGACCTGCTTATTCCTGGCATTGACAGAGCCTATTCATTAGCTTTTTGAAGGCTTCTTGTACTGATAAAAAATAACCTTTTGCTTATGCAGCAGCATCTTGTGAGAAAGCAGAGAACAGCAGAGAAAAGCTGTTGTAGACGAGAGAAAGGGGAAATTTGGTTTTGAGGCCTGGGGTGACTTTGGGCCTAGGGGGGTCACCTGTCCTCACCTCCTTCACTCCCTGGCTTCTCCCGCCCCCCCCCCCCCGGAGAAAGGGGAAGGCATGGACAACAGACAGTCGCTTCAGGACACCGATCCGCTTTCAAGAAGCCGGCGCATGGGAAGAGCCGCACCCCATCAGCTTCGAGCAGTACCTGTTCCGCCTCCAAATAATCATTTGGGCTTCTGTGTATATTCCCAGGTTGTACTTTCAGTTAGTTGGAAGGGGGGGGGCGGTTCTCCAGCAGATGCAGGAGTGAAACGCTATCCCTTTTGTTGTGTTGAAAACAACAACTCATCAGTGGGAGCCTCAGCTTCTGATCCTAAGGATGAGGCTAATGCTTCTGGTCCTATCCCTGAAGTTCTTTTATAGGTACTGAAGATTGACTGGATATTCTGTTTATTGGTTTGGTAATGCTGTGTGTCATTTAAAATGTGGTTGAACAACTCACACCGCTCATGTGATGTCTCTGGGAAGTCAGCCCAAATCACGGCCTGTACCGCATCCCAGACAAAAAGGGTACGTGAGCCTTAAAAACCCTTTTGGATCTCTATCCCAACAGAACAGCTGCATTATTTCTCTGGGAAGGTTTTAGTTTAGGTTTTAGGATCCCAGTTGCCTTGCCCCCCAATTCAGGTGACCCACCATATCAGAAGTCAGTTAGAGAGATGCCCAAAGTGGCGCGCAAGAAAATACTTAAAGAAATTAAGGCAGGGAGGGCAGCCGGCCCCTTTTCTGTCCCTCCCATAGAGGGTTTGCATATCTCCCCATTAGGCATCGTCCCCAAAAAGGCACCCAGTGAGTTTCACATGATTCACAACCTATCCTACCCAAAGGGAGGGTCCGTCAATGATGCGATACCTCAGGAACTTTGCTCTGTGAGGTATGCCTCATTTGACCAAGCGGTTAAACTTATTCGCAAATTTGGAAAAGGCGCGTTGCTGGCGAAATGTGATATAGAGTCTGCTTTCTGACTCCTGCCAGTCCACCCGGAAGTTTTCCGGTGGCTGGGTTTTAAATCTGACGGGGCATACTTTGTAGACACAGAACGCGGGTGGCGCTGTGGGTAAAACCTCAACACCTAGGACTTGCCGATCGTATGGTCGGCGGTTCGAATCCCCGCGGTGGCGTGAGCTCCTGTCGTTCGGTCCCAGCTCCTGCCCACCTAGCAGTTCGAAAGCACTCTTTGAGGACTGGGAAAAGTTATGGACCACCGGATTGAAATTCACGGCATGTAGTGCCCTGAAAGAAAATATTATGAAAATGATATACCGGTGGTACATGACCCCAGTCAAGCTTGCTAAGATATATCACCTGTCTGATAATAAATGTTGGAAGTGTAAAGAGGCGGAAGGGACGTTCTTTCATCTCTGGTGGACATGTCCGAAAGTGAAGGCCTTTTGGGAAATGATCTATAATGAGTTAAAAAAGGTATTTAGATATACCTTGCCTAAGAAACCGGAGGCCTTCCTTCTGGGCATTGTAGACCAGAATGTGGTAAAGAAGGACAGAATTTTTTTTATGTATGCTACAACAGCAGCAAGAATTCTCATCGCAAAGTGTTGGAAGACACAAGATTTACCCACACTGGAGGAATGGCAGACGCAGTTGATGGACTATATGGAACTGGCGGAAATGACTGGCAGAATCCGAGACTTGGGAGAAGAAAAAATGGAAGAGGACTGGAAAAAATTTAAGGATTATTTGCAAAAATACTATAAGCTCTATGAATGTTAAGAAAATGCACTTTTTAGGAAATACTAGCCCCAGCAATGGTAATTAGGTGAAATGAAAACTAAGGTACAAGAAAAGAGAGGTGAAATTAAGGAAAATTTTTATTGCATTATGTTTTAACCACAACATATAAGATTATGGTTATAATAACTTTGATTTTGGTAACATGAAATTGAAAGATACAATAAGTAATGAATTGAAAGATACAATAATGAATTGAAAGATACAATAAGTAATGAAATAAGATAATAATATAGTTGAAGACTTCATATTATGAATATTGGGTTTCAAATATATTGAAATGGGTAATATGACAAAATGAAAGATACAATAAGTGATGAAATAAGATAACAAAATGCTGAAGTTGGTATTATAAATAATGCAGATTCGGGAAGATGTGGGGAAGTCCAAAAGATCCTGTAAAAGAAATATGTTTTATGAAACTTTTGTATTTTATTTTTTGTTCTTTTTTTATTCTGTGAAATTAATAAAAATATTTAAAAAAAAAAAAAAGAAAAGAAAGCACTCTTAAGTGCAAGTAGATAAATAGGCTCCACTTTATAGCGGGAAGGTAAACGGCGTTTCCGTGTGCTGTGTTGGTGCTGGCTCGCCAAAGCAGCTTCGTCACGCAGGCCACATGACCCGGAAGTGTCTCCAGAGAGCGCTGGCCCCCAGCCTCTTAAGCGAGATGGGCACGCAACCCCAGAGTTGGACGTGACTGGCCCGTACGGGCAGGGGTACCTTTACCTTTACTTACTTTGTAGACAAAGCAATGCCTATGGGTTGCTCAGTGGCCTGTGCAGCCTTTGAGGCATTTAGTACCTTTTTGGACTGGGCGCTTCGTTTTAGAATAGGCTCTGAGGGTGTGTCGTGCTACTTGGACGACTTTATTCTCGTAGCTGATAGTAGGCATAAGTGCTCGGCCCTTCTAGAAGCCTTCACATCTTTAGCAGGACAGCTGGGAGTACCTTTGGCTGCAGATAAAATGGAGGGCCCCGCTACAACTATGGTTTACCTAGGCATTGAGTTGGACACAGTCGCCCAAACTTCAAAACTTCCTAGTGAAAAAATGGTTGCGCTTAGGGACCTCATTCAGCAACTTCTCCCTCTAAGAAAAGTTACGCTCAGGGACTTCCGGGTTAGCGCCATCGTCTAATGGCGGATTCCCTCCGAGCTCCGCAGGATTGGGTCTTGTCCGCGGCAGCCACGCGGGGACCCTTAAAAATCACAAGCGTGGATGCCTGTGAGCGTGGTGACTCGGCGGGCACCATTTGCGCCCCCCAATCTGCGAAGGAGCCTTTTTAAAGGCTCCGGAACGGGGACGGGGTGCGGTGCGGTGCTGTGAGTAGACTGCTCCTTCTGCGGAGTGAAGCCGCAAGCCATTGTCGGAGAGCGCTGACTTTTTCCTTGGAACAATTGGACTCTAAAGTAACAACCCGTGAGTAGTACGGAAATTGGAATTTAAAGAAAATTTTGTTGAATCAGGAACGAGCAGGGAAGGGTTAAAAAGGAAGTCCCCCCCCCTTTGTAAATAACCTAAAGCAAAGGACCTGCTAACTAAGGTCGAGAGAATCTTTTCTTTCTTTTTTCTAAAAGACTTTAACTTTCACGTTCTGACATTATAAGAAATTTTACTGGAGGATAAAAGATTAACTTTGGGAGCTGAAGTCCCCCCCCCCCCCGGACCCGGGAGCGTCCTGCAAGAGAGCCTGTTGATGAAGTATTGAAGAGTTTGACAGCTGTCAAGTTAGCTGTCAGAAGGAAAAAGAGAACTTTGTTTCTGTTGTTTCTGCTGGTTATATTTGTTACAATTTGTTGAAAATAAGGAAGGGCTGATACAAACTAACTTGATTTTTGGATTTGAGCTGAAAGGAACATTAAGGAACCAAAATCCCCCTAGAGGGGGTTTAGGGACATTACAAGAATGGCTGGAGGAGGGAAAATCGAGGCTGAATTGGATAGAACATTTGTTCTCTTGGGAAAGTTACAAGGCCAAATCGATGTTTTGGCTATAAACGTCACAACTTTGGACTTAACAGTAAATAACATTGTTGAATCTGATAAGGATTTGAAGCAGGAAGCCCATTCAATTAAACAAATAGAGAAACTTGAGAGCCATGAGAATATGGAGGAGATATATGTTGCCCCTGAAGAAAAGGTAGGAGCAGCTGTAATTTTGCAGATGTTAAAGGAGAGCTGCAATTTGAGGCCTGACATGATGGCAACAAAGGAAAATAAAAACCTGATGTGGAAAGTCTGGCCTGAATTGGAGAGCGGAAAACTGAGAGATCTCCTTGTGTGGAGATCTGAAGACCGACGGATTATAAATTTGATTAAGATGGAAGTTGAAGCTTTGGGGACATTTGGATTTGAAAGGAGTATGAAACAAGATTTGGAGTACCCCATAGACTTTACTTTTAAGTATGGGGATCTGGCTGGAAGAAACATGGATCCTGTTGGGCCGGAGCCTCTCCGAGATTTGGGGTTTAACATTAAGGACTATCAAAAAGACCAGCAGAGAGGAATTGAAAGAGATTTAAGAGCCTCGGATGTGAGATCTCCAGGCTAAACAGTATATTGAGACTGATGGACACTTGTTGGGGACTGAAACCGGGAAAGGGGTGGGTGGAGTTTGGGAATCCAAAGGGTATATAATTATAACTTGCTCTGTTTTTATTTTGTTTTGCTATCTGTATGGAAATTGGGAAAGTTGTGGAAGGGAAATTTTGGTCGACTTTAGGAAAAATGTTTAAGAATGAGTAATGATGTATAAGTATTGAGGTTTAAGTTTGGATAAGTTAAAATTGGTTTCTAAAATGGTCTAAATTAAATGAAAATAAGGTTTGCAAAAATAAATTGAGGAAATGGAAGGAGGAAAAGTAAAATAGCAACATGCTAAAATTAAATTATTAAGTTAAAGTTGAGAAATAAGTAATAAGGACTTGCTGAGTTAATAATTTAAATTGGAATACAAGAAGGGGAGGTGTAAGGAGGTCTGAGAAACAAGTTAAATGAAA
This sequence comes from Podarcis erhardii, assembly GCF_964252035.2. Lineage (NCBI taxonomy): Eukaryota > Metazoa > Chordata > Lepidosauria > Squamata > Lacertidae > Podarcis > Podarcis erhardii. The sequence continues at coordinate 152,276 of NC_138511.1, forward strand.
ATATGTAACTGAAATTTTATGTGTTTTTAATTGTTTTTTTAAGAATTGGATTTTTGTATTTTTGTTATTTTTGTCTACTTTTGTTTTTGTGTGGTTTTTTGAAAATGCCAATAAATATTCATTAAAAAAAAAGAAAAGAAAAGTTACGCTCAGGCAGATTCAGCCGTTGTTAGGCCATTTGAACATTGCTTGCCGGGTGGTTTCCCCAGGCCACCCATTTTGCGGCTGCCTCGCGAGGTTGTCAGCAGGCTTGCGGTCACCCCATCACAGGGTTCGCCTATCTAAAGAGGTAAAATCCGATCTGGAAGTCTGGCTGAAGTTCTTGGAAAGGTATAATGGTGAAGAAGCAACCGTTGGAACGCAAAGGCAACGCGGCCAGTACCAAATGCAAAGGGGTAGCGACAAAGACGTGTCCTTTTAAGCCTCCCTCCTTTTGCTCCACCAAGCCCCCCCCAAACGTTAAAGGTGCCCCACCACCCTGCGAATGCGGCTAGAAATAAGAACCCCCAGCCAAACCTGATCTGTCGGGCGAGCTGTGCGCTTCCAAGTAAAAGGACTAAATGGCGATGGGCTGGCGTTGAACGTGCAAACCGCGTTCCGCAAAGCTCCGCTGCAGAGAAGCCACCCAGAGAGAACAGAACACCCGGTCGATGGGGTTTTCCAGCGCAGTTTCAGCCCTGCTGTTTCGGAGCTAAATGGCTCTGGTGCCGAAGCGGCTGCCTGGAACACGGGTGGGCTTGAGGCAGGCAATCTGATGGGAGGCACAACACCGATGCACGGGTAAATCCAAGTGAAAATCGATCACCGAAGGAATTGAGATACACAGCCTAAAGAAAAGGTAAGCAAGAGACAAAACAACATTAATACAAACCAAAGCGGGATGGCTGGCCAGGTGAAAAGAGGGTGAGCCCCGGCCGCGCCGGCCCTAAATAGGGCAGGCTACGCCCCCCCAGCCACCCAACTGGCTGGCTGGGTTGACGACGCAGCTGGGATTCCCTCAGTCTCACGGGGGCTGGAACCAGCCCCCGCGCACAAGGAGTGGGCATGAAACCCACAACCCCAACTCCTCGCCAGGTTCGGAAGTGGCTTTGTTGTGTTGAAAACAACAACTCTCATTTGTGGGAGCCTCAGCTGAAGGTTGACTGGATATTCTGTTTATTGGTTTGGTAATGCTGTATGTCATTTAGAATGCAGTTGAACAACTCACACCCCTCATGGGATGGTGTGATAGGCGCACATACAAGATCAGCACAGGAAGACCGACCTGAAGCCATTTTGTTTTGTTTTTTTAAAATATATTTATTTGTTTTTATAGAAAAAGAAGAAACACCAGAAAAATACAGAACAGCAAAAGCAATCACAGATACACATCAAGAAAAAAATAAAAAATAAAAAATAAAAACTCCAATTTTTAAATTCATGTTTACAAAACTTTCTTTCTTGACTTCCTCACGCCTCCCTTTTTTGTGTTCCTCTTTGTCCAATCAAATACAGCAAATCCTTACCCTCTTTAAAAACTCATTTCTAATTATTAAAATCACTTCTATTATGTCTCCGATCTTTCCTCCTTATGTTTAAACACCTTTAGCATATTGTTTACTTTTGACATAATATAACTTTAGTCTTTCACCCTATTTCTATTGCATTTTTGCATACTTTTTAACACTGTATCACTAATGCCATATTATTTTTATGTCCAACAACATTTTAGCATTCATAAACTTTGCAGTGTTTCTGCAGGTAGTTCTTTAACTTCTTCCAGTCCTCTTCCACCGCTTCTTCTCCCAGGTCTCGGATTCTGCCAGTCATTTCTGCCAGTTCTGCCAGTCTATTACTTGCATCTGCCATTCTTCCAAGGTGGGCAAATCTTGTGTCTTCCAATACTTTGCAATAAGTATTCTTGCTGCTGTTGTCGCATACATAAAAAACGTTCTATCTGTCTTTAACACCAATTGGCCGACTATACCCAAGAGAAAGGCCTCTGGTTTCTTAAGGAAGGTATATTTAAATACCTTTTTCAGTTCATTATATATCATCTCCCAGAAAGCCTTAATCTTCGGGCACGTCCACCAAAGGTGAAAGAAAATACCCTCAGTTTCTTTACATTTCCAACATTTGTTATCAGGCAGGTGATAAATTTTAGCAAGCTTGACTGGGGTCATGTACCACCTATAGATCATTTTCATAATATTCTCTCTTAGGGCATTACATGCCGTAAATTTCATACCGGTGGTCCACAATTTTTCCCAGTCAGCAAACAAAATGTTATGACCTATGTCCTGTGCCCATTTAATCATGGCTGTTTAACTGTTTCATCCTGAGTGTTCCATTTCAACAGCAAGTTATACATTCTTGAAAGGATCTTAGTTTTAGGTTCTAACAATTCTGTCTCCAGTTTCGATTTTTCCACCTGGAAGCCCAATTTTTTATCCAAATTATAGGCCTCCCTTATTTGATAATAATAAAGCCAATCTCGCACTTTGTCTTTTAATTTCTCAAAACTCTGCAAATTCATTTTATCTCCTTCCTGTTCTAATATCTCCCAATACTTCGGCCATTTGGCCTCCATATTGAGTCTTTTCAGAGCCTTTGCTTCCATGGGTGATGTCACAGCCACCCGAGGTCCCAGCTCACAAGAGACCAAAGTCCAGTCCAAGTTATGTACAAAAGGATTTATTGAAGATCATTGTAGCCATTACATCCCAACTCCGTGGCTCCGCATCTGTTACCCTTAGATGTTAGAAGTCCCCTCTGAGTCCGTCCCTCCCCTGCACCAATTTAAGAGGCTTGTACTGCTCCACCTTTTCCTCTCTTTCCTTTTCCGCAGGGTCTTCCTGCCCCCCTGTCTTCCCTCTTTCCGGGACTCCCCAGAGGCTGAGTCTTCTCCCGCCTGCTCCCCCCTCCTTCGTGCTTTGGCACCAGGCTCCTCCTCAGAGCTCTCCTCATTTCCGCGCGCCTCTATATTTGAACTTGGCGCGCGTACGTTGCCTCTGACCTTCCTTTCTACAGTTACGCTGCTCTCGGTACTACACTCCTCCCTTTCAGGCAGGACGTCTTGCTCCGAACTCCTCCCCCTTCCTCCTTCCTGTCCTGCTCTTTCTGACACACTGGCAACTCCCCCCCCTCCACTCCTTTCCGACGGGGGAGCTGGTCCCGCTTTGCCACTCCCACTGGGGATTCCCTCTTCGTTCCCCTCTTTCTGACTGCTTCCCTCTCTATTGCCCCTTGGCCTGACCAGGGGGGCTCCCTTCTGGGAATCCTCTGATTCGCTAGACGGACTTTGGGACAACCTCGGCTCGTTGTCGTCCTCTTCCTCCTCGCCCTCGCTCTCTGTCTCCTCTCTCCCTAAAACCCTGACAGGTGACAACCACCTTGGGGTCTTATTTTCCAATAAATCTTTGTACCTAATCCAGACATTAAACAATGCTTTCCTGACAATATGGTGTTTGAAGTTTTTGTGCACTTTAACCTTGTCGTACCACAAATATGCATGCCATCCAAAAGCATTATTAAAGCCTTCCAAATCCAAAATGTCAGTGTTCTCAAGAAGCAGCCAATCTTTCAACCAGCAGAATGCTGCTGATTCATAATAAAGTTTAAAGTCCGGCAGGGCAAACCCCCCTCTTTCCTTCGCATCAGTTAATATTTTAAATTTTATTCTGGGCTTTTTGCCCTGCCAGACAAATCTAGAGATTTCTCTCTGCCACTTCTTGAAGCAATCCATCTTGTCCACAATCTGTAAAGTTTGAAACAAAAATAACATTTTTGGCAATACATTCATCTTTATAACTGCAATTCGACCCAACAAGGAAAGCTTCAAATTAGACCATATTTCTAAATCTTTTTTAACTGGACCTGAAGCCATTTTGATTCCTAAACTGAGCAAATGTTTTCTCTGCAAGGTCAAATTGGAAAAGCCTCCCCATTGTCTTTTCCTTCACAAATCCTGTCTTAAGGGTATGTCTGTGTTTGAATAGGGTGAGCCTGTGACCTGGCTCAGGAACTATTTATCATTACAAAAGACTGGCCAGGCTCCCCAGGCAATTCAATCAAGTAACCTGCCAGACAGGAGATAAACAAGGACAAAAACAACATTAAATTTCTGTTTAGGCCGCCTTTTCTGTGATGTAGGTGTGATGTATCTGAGGGGTGGCCTTAGGTTACACCCCTTCTGTGATGTATGTATGATGTTCCAGGGGTGGTCTTGGTCTACAGGGTGACAATTTCAAGAGTCCATCTAAGGCCTTGCGCACCATTGTTCTGGGTTCCTCGTCTCTCCTGCGGGTGAGGGGAGCACCCTGTTGCAACAGATCAATAAAGATCAAGCTTACTAGCTGCCTTGCTTCTCAATATTCTCTGGTTGGCCTCTGTTATCTTCTCCTACCAATAAGGAACCCATGTAAGGACTCTATATGGGCTCTTGGATACCCCATAAGGAAAAAGGGCAATTTTTATTTACAACAGAGGCTCTCTGGGAAGTCAGCCCAAATCACAGCCTACACCGCATCCCAGAGAAAAAGGGAACGTGAGCCTAAAACGTACAGGGGAGGGAACCAAGCAAGCTGTTAAGGGCCAATTCTCATTTACTGCACCCTCCTGGTAAGACCTTGGGAAAATGCCACCTTTTCCCAGACATGAGCTATATAGAGCATGGTTATTCCTCTTGTGAAATCAGGGAGACTTTAATTAGTAAGGAATTCCATGAGTAGTAATGATACCACCACAAATAGCTCTGAACAGGCCTCTGTCTCCAATTTCTACATTTTACCCTGGCCAACCCCTGAAAGAGCTGAATGGTTCTGGCTTTGGAACAAAATTCTGCCTAAAAGGTCCTTCCTGGGGTTTTTTTATGATGTTAGCCGCTCTGAGCCCGGCCTCAGCCGGGGAGGGCAGGATACAAATAAAAAATTCTCATTCTTATTCTTATTAAAAGGGAACACAAATGTCAAGTTAAAACTAAATATACCACACTGACTTGGGGGAGAAAAAGAAAACACACTCACTCTCTATGGAGGTCGCTGTGTACCAGCGTTGCTAAGGGCCCCCAAGCCCCTGGAGACATGAGGTCACAGCACTATGACAACAGAATGCAATGATGATGTCAGTGGAAAGGAGACCTCTTGCTCATCTCTTTTTCTATTGACATTATATTTGCTGATTTATGATCCGGCAAACCTTCATCGAAGATGAACTAAGAACTTCTTAATGGATTGAATATTTTTAAAATTAATTCTCCATTAGTAACATTCCAATGATAACAAATCAAATCAATTCTTGCCACATCATAATACAAACAATAAAGCAAATTATACATTCCAAACTAAAAATTTTGGGGAGGCCTTTCCAAGTTCTCGCTGTCGGGAGAAAGTTTCTTTCACTTGTTCCTGCGTTCTTCTCTCTTGTTTCCCCCCAGATTCAGCTAGGTAGACCAACTACCTACCTCTAAGGGGCTACGGTACAATTTTTTAATTTTTTGGAAAGGATTCTTTTAAATACTTTTCAGGACTTTTTTTAAAAAAGACTTGATTCTTTTAAAGGGATTTTTGGAAGAGTTTTTTAAATATATTCCTCCCCCCCCCCCCATTTCATAATTCTGATCTTCCAGTCATTTTAAAATATCCTTCCTTCCAGAACACTCTCCTGTTTCTTAGTCCAAATTCTAATAATTTTTGAAGAGCTGAGTCCAGGGTGTCGTACATTGTCCTGGGCAAAGGTGGTTGGCATTGCAGGGTAAATATTAGGCTCAAGTGGCATCGCAAATTTTGCACACAGTGATCTCTAGGATAAGCCAGGCATGTGTTGCACTGGGACCTATAGCACTGTGTTTAGAGGTCAACTACAGTTCCCATGATTCTCGGGGGGAAGGAGTCATGTGCTGTAATGTTATGGCATGTCCACAGCCACTAACAATAACCAAAGTGAATAGTTTCTGATTAATTTCTGATTAATTGTCTTGTCTCAATTATATTTTTAGAGTTTATCATTGCAATGGTGAGCTAGATACTGCAGTTTTTGGTTGTGGTGACCTGCTATTTGATATAATTAGTTAAAGATGTTTCTATATGTAACAACAGCAGCTAGGATTCTATATGCGCAGAAATGGAAGGAAAAAGAAGTTCCAAAGAAGGGATAAGTGAGATAATGGACTATGCAGAACTGGCAAAATTAGCAGTTTTGTGGGCAAATAGGCCTTTTTCGGATTATAGTACGCTGAACTCGTAAGGAGGATTTGAGCTATGAGCAACGTAAGTAATTGGATTATAATACTGGGGTTATGATTTGACAAACAGAAGACGGGGTGCAGCAGGAGAGAAACAACTCCATGGAAAACAGGGTGGGAAGTTGACGAAAATTAAGAGAAAAGTCAAAATTGTGTTTTGACTGTATATGATTTTTAAAATATTGAAACAATAAAATATAATTGTAAAAAAAGAAGAAGTTGTAACCATTTTTAAGCTTCTGGGTAGGCAGCCTCAGAATGGCTTGCAAATGTACTTTGAAGAAGCCAGCTTTGGCAGAGGCCACTGTAACTTCAATGCCAGCCCATAATAGGCCTTATGGTAGATGGAAGCTGGGCTCTCTCCTGGCACCTCGGAATTCAAAGAGGTCAGCTCAAGCCCTGCTGTTTCCTAGCTCAGGGCGCCATATCACCAAAGTCTACCCCTGGGGGTTTTTTCATAGAATCATAGAATCATAGAATCATTGTGTTGTGACGTGGGGTTTGTGATTTCAGCTCTCTTGACATAATATGCTGGCGACAGTTCTCTAGTAACACTTCTTTATTAAAGCAACAAGGCTAAGACCTGAAGAGGGGAGAGCTACATTTATAGGGACAGGGAACTAGCTAGAAAGGATACATTTTGGAGGGAACAATATCAGGCACTCACAGTCCTGCCTTTTGGAGGCAACCAATAAGACAGAGGATCCAAATACAGCAGCTTAAATGAACCAATAGTAGCTGTACCCTCTGGAACCAAAAGGCAGTTACTTTACCCTAATGCAATTACAGACAATAATAATACAGATATAAAATCATTTGACTCAATACACAACACATAGAATCATAGAATCATAGAGTTGGAAGAGACCACAAGGGCCATCGAGTCCAACCCCCTGCCAAGCAGGAAACACCATCAGAGCACTCCTGACATATGGTTGTCAAGCCTCTGCTTAAAGACCTCCAAAGAAGGAGACTCCACCACACTCCTTGGCAGCAAATTCCACTGTCGAACAGCTCTTACTGTCAGGAAGTTCTTCCTAATGTTTAGGTGGAATCTTCTGTCTTGTAGTTTGGATCCATTGCTCCGTGTCCGCTTCTCTGGAGCAGCAGAAAACAACCTTTCTCCATCCTCTATGTGACATCCTTTTATATATTTGAGCATGGCTATCATATCACCCCTTAACCTCCTCTTCTCCAGGCTAAACATGCCCAGCTCCCTTAGCCGTTCCTCATAAGGCATCGTTTCCAGGCCTTTGACCATTTTGGTTGCCCTCCTCTGGACACGTTCCAGTTTGTCAGTGTCCTTCTTGAACTGTGGTGCCCAGAACTGGACACAGTACTCCAGGTGAGGTCTGACCAGAGCAGAATACAGTGGCACTATTACTTCCCTTGATCTAGATGCTATACTCCTATTGATGCAGCCCAGAATTGCATTGGCTTTTTTAGCTGCCGCGTCACACTGTTGGCTCATGTCAAGTTTGTGGTCAACCAAGACTCCTAGATCCTTTTCACATGTACTGCTCTCAAGCCAGGTGTCACCCATCTTGTATTTGTGTCTCTCATTTTTTTTTGCCCAAGTGCAATACTTTACATTTCTCCCTGTTAAAATTCATCTTGTTTCTTTTGGCCCAGTTCTCTAATCTGTCAAGGTCGTTTTGAAGTGTGATCCTGTCCTCTGGGGTGTTAGCCACCCCTCCCAGTTTGGTGCCATCTGCAAATTTGATCAGGATGCCCTTGAGTCCATCATCCAAGTCGTTGATAAAGATGTTGAATAAGACCGGGCCCAAGACAGAACCCTGTGGCACCCCACTAGTCACTCTTCTCCAGGATGAAGAGGAACCATTGATGAGCACCCTTTGGGTTCGGTCAGTCAGCCAGTTTTGTGGGGGGGGGGGTATTTTGTTGAGTGCTCTCTTGTTGCCACACCTGCTCCTTGTATTTGCTCCTGACCTGAGCACAAGGAGACCCTTTTGTTTCTGGCGGACCACCTGATACAAGCGTTTCCTCACATGTGCAAGCAGACAAATACCTCTGCGCATGCGAAATGCTTTGCTCTGCCTCCATGCTTCTGAATCCCAGTTGCTGGAAACCTCAGGAGCGGGGAGGGCTCACGCGCTCGGGTGCTGCTTGCTGGTTTCCCACGGCCATCCGGTTGGTCACTGTGATAACAGGAGGCTGGACTAGATGGGCCATTGGCCTGACCCAGCACAGCCTTTTCTTCTGTTCTTAAGCAACCATAAGGCCTGATTGAAGTGGAAGAAGGTTGCGCTCCATAGACAGAGGGGCATGGAGCTGAGCGTGGCTGCGAGGCAAAAGGCAAAAGGCTGGGGCAAGGTTTTGGAAAATGCTCCATTCAGTTCTGCCAAGCTTCACCTGCCGTGCCGCTTGCCTGTACATTTGAACTTGGCGCGCGCGCCCAGCCGGCAACCTTCCTCCTGACCGTTCCCCCGCTCTCCGATGGAGGCGTGGTCAATTCCGACTCATCTTCTCTCGCTGGTGGTGAATGCGCTGTCCCCGATACCTGGGACTCCTCCCCCCCACTGCGCTCTGGTGGGGAAGCTGGTCCTGATTTCCAGCTGCTGCTCTGGGAATCCCCGCTGGCCCCTTGCTCCTGGGGTTTCCCCCTTGGGGCCCCCCTTGCCCTGACCACTGGCGCCCCCTTCTGTGAATCTTCCGATTCGCTGGAGAGGGACCTAGAGGCAACTCTGACACATACACTTTGCGTTTTCAGGCTCAATGTGCGTTTACACCAAAGAAGACTTGAAATAAGCGACATCCAAGATTCTTCTATGTAGATGGAACCTAAAACAGTCGGTTTATGCTTTGTTTAGGCTCATTACACTTTGCTTTGATATGTGTGTGAATGAACACCGAAAGAACAATTAAAGCTTATTCGTCCTCTTTCTATTGAGATGGAACCAAAACTCCTATGCTTAATTTGGGCTGATAAGATATTTTTCACTTTGTGATTTTTGGGTGAATGTGTATTCTAACCCCAAAAACAACAGTTGGAAATGAGCTTTATCATCTTCTTTTTATGTAGATGGAACCCAAAACTCTTTTGCTTTGGTTGGGGGAGATTCTGGTGCACACCCAATAAACACCATGCGAATTGAAAGAAGGCCAATCAAAGCTTATTCGTCTTCTTTCTATGCATATGGAAGCAAAAAGACGCTTGTTATTTTGGTCTCATTACATACACTTTGCGATTTCTGTGTTAATGTGCATTTACACCAAAGAAAACGACTTGAAATACGCGACATCCAAGATTCTTCTTTCTATGTAGATGTACCCCAAAACAACCTCTTTTGCCTTGTTTAGACTTATTATACTTCGCTTTGCTATTTGTGGCTGAACAACGAAAGAAAAATGAAAGTTTATTCGTCCTCTTTCTATTGGATTGGAACCAAAAGACCTATGCTTTATTTGGGCTGATAACATATTGTTCACTTTGTGATTTTTGGGTGAATGTGCATTCTAACCCCAAAAGCAACAATTGGAAATAAGCCCAATCAGAGCTTTATCATCTTCCTTTTATGTAGATGGAACCCAAAATGCCTTTTTGCTTGGGTCGGGGGCGATTCTGGTGCACACTCAAAAAACACCATGAGAATTGAAATGAGCCCAATCATAGCTTAGTCGTCTTCTTTCTACGCATATGGAAGCGAAAAGACAGTGTTTTCTTATTTTGGTCTCATTACATACACTTTGCCATTTCAGGGTCAATGTGCATTTACACCAAAGAAGACGAAATCCAAGATTCTTCTTTCTATGTAGATGGAACCCAAAACAGCCGGTTTTGCTTTGTTTAGGCTCATTACACTTTGCTTTGATATGTGGGTGAATGAACACCAAAAGAACAATTAAAGCTTATTCGTCCTCTTTCTATTGAGATGGAACCAAAACTCCTATGCTTAATTTGGGCTGATAACATATTTTTCACTTTGTGATTTTTGGGTGAATGAGCTTTATTATCTTCTTTTCATGTAGATGGAACCCAAACCTCCTTTTTGCTTTGGTTGGGGGAGATTCTGGTGCACACCCAATAAACACCATGCAAATTGAAAGAAGGCCAATCAAAGCTTATTCGTCTTCTTTCTACGCATATGGAAGCAAAAAGACGCTGTTTTGTTATTTTGGTCTCATTACATACACTTTGCCATTTCAGGGTCAATGTGCATTTACACCAAAGACGACGACTTGAAATAAGCGACATCCAAGATTCTTCTTCTATGTAGATGGAACCCAAAACAACCGGGTTTGCTTTGTTTTAGCTCATTACACTTTGCTTTGATATGTGGGTGAATGAACACCGAAAGAACAATTAAAGCTTATTCGTCCTCTTTCTATTGAGATGAAACCAAAACTCCTATCTTGGATGTCGCGTATTTAAATTCGTGTTCTTTGGTATAAATGCACATTGACCCAGAAATCGCAAAGTGTATGGAAAGAGACCAAAATCACAAAACACCGTTTTTTCGCTTCCATAAGCATAGAAAGAAGAATAAGCTCAACACCATGCGAATTGAAAGAAGGCCAATCAAAGCTTAGTCGTCTTCTTTCTACGCCTATGGAAGCAAAACAACAGTGTTTGGTTATTTTGGTCTCATTACATACACTTTGCGTTTTCAGGGTCAATGTGCATTTACACCTGTCAGGGCTGCCCCAGGTCCCAGCTCACAAAGGACCAACGCCAGTTCTTGTTATATACAAAAGTCTTTATTGAAGTTCAGTTTCTATTTCAAAGCCATGGTGTGCAGCTCTACGTCTTAAACTCTAGACCGCCGAAGCTCCGTCTGAGTCTCCTCCCCCCAGACACCAGTTTAAGACTCTAGCCTTGCTCCACCTCTTCCTCTGCTCTTTCCTCCTCTGGGTCCTCCTGTCCCCTGGGGTCTTGCCCTTTCTGGACTCTTCTGACGCTGAGTCCCCTGACTCTTCCCCCTGACTCCGGCGGGCTTTAGGACCTGGTTCCCAATCCGGGTTCTCTGCTGTCCCGCGCGCCTGTACATTTGAACTTGGTGCTTGCGCCCAGCCAGTGACCTTCCTCCTGACCGTTACACTGCTCCTGTCACTGCTTCCCTCTTCGGGAAGGCTAGCTGGACCTGACTTCCCCTCCGTTCCCTCACTCTCTGATGGAGGCGTGATCAGTCCTGCCTCATCTGCTCTCCCTGCTGGGGGAGACGCTGGCCCTGATACATGAGACTCTTCCCCCTCACTCCGCTCTGGTGGGGAAGCTGGCCCTGATCTCCAACTGCTGCTTTGGGAGTCCCCGCTGGCCCCTTGTTTCTGGTGTGTCCCTCCTGGGACCCCCCTCGCCCTGGCCATCGGTGCCCCCCTTTGGGAATCCTCTGAATCACTGGACAAGCTCATGGAATCTCTCGGGCCACTGTCATACTCCCCCACGCTGCCCTCAGATTCCTCCCCTTCGCTCTCCGTTTCCTCTCTCCCCTGTGTCTCTGCTCCTGAGCCCCTGGCATCCATCCCCCCTCGAAGCCCCCCCTTCCCCCCTCCCCCTCTTCGGGTGCGGGTTCCGGGTGCTCCAGCGCTGTGGGGGTGAGCGCGGGGTACAGGTCTTCCCCTCTGGTGTGCAGCTGGCCGGCTGGGTCCGGCCAGTCCGGAATGGGCTCGTCGACGTCGATCTCCTCTGCTTCCATCTCTCTGCAGCTGTGCTCGAACCCAGGATCCTCCCCCAACACGTCCATGTCCGTCTCCCCCCCGTTGCCTCGGGGGATGCTGCCTGTAAAGGCCCCCTCCAACCCACTTCCGGTTGATCGTCCCACCAATAAGAGCGTTCTGTGGCAAACCCCGAGAGTGATCCTTCTGGGGAGCTTGTTTCTGGCGCCGTTTCCTCGGCTGATGAGAATCCCTGGAACGTGCTGGCTGAAAGTGTGGGTGTGAAAAGGTAGTCGTCGAAATAATCTGCCGGCATAGGTCTGTGTGGGAAGAGTGCATGGAACTCGTCTTTGAGGTAGGGCTCCTCTACGGCATAGTACGGTACCCACCTGTTGGCGCTGGCTGGGGTACCTTCCCTGGCGAGTAGATATTCAACCCCCTCTTCCCCCCATCTCGAGTCTAAAATCTCTGTGACCTCGTTGAGTGGCCCCGCCCCCGGTGACCCCCCCTTGTTGGCGATTTGCGGGGTGGGTCTGGTGCGTTCCCTGGCGCCTGAAACTTGTGGGGTTCCTTGTAGGGTGTGAGCCGGGTGCATTCTGGAGTCCTCCGGGAGTGCCAGCCGGAAGGCTACCGGATTGATCTGTGCCACGACTTGGTAAGGCCCTAGCTGCTTGTGTCTGAGCTTCTTCTTAGCTAACATTCTGCCCGGCACTGCCTGGGCTGCTAACCAGACCCAGTCCCCCACCTGGATGTCTTCCCCCACTCTCCTGTGCCTGTCTGCCTGCATTTTGTAGGCGTGTTTTGCTAGTTCTAAGTGCCTTCGGAGTTGCTCGTGGACCTCCTGTAATTCCGCTGCCAAGGCTTCTGCCCCCCGTGGCTCCCCCTCCCTCACTTTCTCTAACCCCGGGAAGGTTCTGGGATTCCGCCCATTGTTGGCGAAGAACGGTGTCACCCCCGTGGATACGTGCTTCGTGTTGTTGTAGGCAAACTCGGCCAGCGGTAGGTAGTCCACCCAGGTCGCGGGCTGTTGATTCGCGTAGCATCTCAGGTACTGCTGCATGATGGCGTTGACCCTCTCCGCTTGTCCGTTGGTCTGCGGGTGTCGTGCCGACGCTAAGTTTATCTTGACGTTCAGGATGCCCAGCAACTTCTGCCAGAAGCTTGAGATGAATTGGCGACCTCGGTCGGACAGGATGGACTGCGGCAAGCCGTGAACCTTGAACACGTGGTCTATGAACAGCTTGGCGGTCTGTTCCACTGTGGCCACCTTCGCGCAAGGAATGAAGTGCGCCATCTTGGTGAACAGGTCTACGACCGCGAGTACCGCTGTTTTGCCTCGCGAGCTGGGCAGATCTGTGACAAAGTCCAGGGCCACTTTCTCCCACGGCTCGAGCGGCGTCTGTAGCGGTTCCAGCAGCCCCGCCGGCGGTCTGTGTACTGGCTTAGCCCTTTGGCATGTGTCGCACCTAGTGACGTAATCCGCGACTTCTCCCCTCATCTTGGGCCACCAAAAGTCTCTGGCTACTAATTCCGCCGTCTTGTCCTTGCCGAAGTGCCCGGCGCTGGGCGCGTCGTGTAACTGTTGCAGTACTTTCGCGCGGAGGTCGTCTCCCGGCACGTAGAGGGCCCCTTTGCGGATAAGCAGTCCGTCGCCTATCTGGAACTCGTCGTCCTTCGCTGTGCCTCTCCGCACCTCCTCCATCTTGGATTGTGCGAACGAATCTGTCTGCACCGCGCGCCGTACCGCGTCCAGGTCCACGATGGCTGAGGCGCACGCCCACGCTTTCGGCGCGAAAATGTGTTTGGCCGCCACTGGTGCCGCTTCCTCGAGATATTGCGGCTTCCTGGATAGCGCATCCGCCATGACGTTGTTGTCTCCCGGGATGTATTCTATCCTGAAGTCGAAATCCGCAAAGAACTCCGCCCAGCGGATGTGTCTCTGGTTCAGGAACCTCGCCGTGTGCCAGTACTCCAGGTTCTTATGGTCCGTGCGGACCTGCACTGTGTCTTTGACTCCGATGAGGAAGTGCCGCCACGCCTTGAAGGCTGCATGAATGGCCAGCAACTCCCTGTCCCAGATGGTGTAGTTCTGCTCCAACTTGCTGAGTTTCCTGGAGTAGAATGTGCATGGCCTCCAGTCCCCTTGCGGATCTTGCTGCAACAGGACTGCCCCCACCACTCTGTCCGAGGCGTCCATCTCAACCCTCATTGGTTTGCAGGGGTTGACGTGTAACAGCTGTTCTTCGGACGTGAAGAGACGCTTGAGTCCCTGAAAGGACTGCTCCGCCTGGTCCGTCCAGGTGAACTTCTTCTTCTTAGAGCTGAGGGTCTCCGTGATGGCCACCGTCTCCATGGCGAACACCTTGATGAACTTGCGGTAAAAGTTGGCGAAGCCGACGAACTTCTGGACCTCCTTCCAATTGCGCGGGCTCTTCCAGTCCGACACCGAGTGGACCTTGGTGCTGTCCATGGCAAGTCCCTTGTCGGACAGCTTGTAGCCCAGGAAATCCACCTCCATCATGTCGAACTGGCACTTCTCCAGTTTGGCGTAGAGTCTGTTCTCCCGTAGTCTCTGCAGGACCTCCTTGACATCTCTCTCGTGAGCCTCCTGCGATTCCGAGAAGATCAGGATGTCGTCCAGGAAGCAGACGCACTTCTTGTAGAGGAGTCCTGCTAACACGTGATGCATGAAGGCTTGAAAACAATGGGAGCCATTTTGTAAACCAAACGGCATAATTATATATTCATAGGTGCCTAAAGGCGTAAACATGGCCGTCTTCCACTCATCGCCCTCCCGCATGCGTATAAGGTTGTATGCCCCTCGAAGATCCAACTTGGTTAAGATGCGTCCCTTCCTCACCGTCGCGAGCAGGTCGTCGATCTTGGGCATGGGGAATGCCGTGGGCTTTGTTCTGGAATTAATGACCCTGTAATCAACTATCAACCTCCGCTGGGACGTGTTTTTTTTCTTCACGAAAAACACGGGACTGCCCCCCACTGCTTTGGACTCTTGGATGAATCCCCGCTTCAAGTTGTGATCTATGAACTCCCTGAGTTCTTGCAGTTCGTCTTCAGACATGGAATACAGTTTCCCAGTCGGCAACGTCGCCCCCGGCAGGAGGTCAATCTTGCAATCGTAGGGCCTGTGGGGAGGCAACTTGTCCGCTTCCTTCTCGCAGAAGACCTCCAAAAACGCCTTGTACTTGTTGGGTACTGCTTGCACCATGCCTAAGTGCAGCCGTGGGTCATCTTCTTGCCCTTCATCTTCCTGGCTGGGCAGGATGCAGTGTTCTGCGCAGTAGGAGGAGCAGAAGGTCAATTGACGCTGGTACCATGCTAAAGCCGGGCTGTGCCTGTCCAGCCAACTCATGCCCAACACTATGGGCGTGTCCGATAGGTGGGTGACGTTGAAGCTGATGACTTCACGGTGATTTCCAATTTGCATCACCATTGGTGGTGTTTGCTGTACCACCTGTCCTCCCAGTAGCTCTCTGCCATCGACCGTGATGACGTTTAGGGGCATCGTGGCTGGTAGGAGCGCTATGCGATGTTGCTTGATGAAATCCACCCCTACAAAGTCTGCATTACTACCGCAGTCAATGGTAATAGGGACTTCCAGGGTGAGTCCATTGGGCAGCTGGAGCGATGCGGTGAGTTGCACCACTGGTTTGGGCGGGAGGGGGTCTGTGGGCTGTAAAATCTCTGGGGGCTGCTTCACTGACTCGCCTGGCTGGGCCCCAGTGCCTCTGCCTCCAGCCAGGCTTTGTCATTTTCCTGCAGCTGTTCCCCCTGCTGAACTGCTCCCTTTACTGTCACTGAGGCTGCAGTGTGCTTCTGGAGCCTCTGGGGACACTCTTTGGCCATGTGCTGTGCACTGTCGCAGATATAACACTTCCTGCTCCCTCTAGGAGTCTTCGCCTTGACTGCTCCTGGTGTTTGGGCTCTGGCTGCTGTCTGAGCCCTGGCACCACCTATCTCCATCGGCTCTTCTCCCCCTCCCACTGGAGGCGTGGACTGTGCGCGCGCTGTCTCTCTGGGTAGGAAAGGAGTTGTTCTGGCTGGTGTGCGTCCCATATGTCCCTCATCCCTGCTCCAAGGGCGTTCTTCCAGATGCACCCCTATGGCCAGCGCTCTTTGGACGACTTCAGTGGTGCTGTTGGGTCTTTCCCCTCTCACTATTTCATCTTTTACAGCCCCATTTAGCCCCTCCCAGAACAGATCTCGGACGGCAGCGGAGTCCTTCTCCCAGCCCAGCGCATTTACCAACGCAAAAAAGCGGGAGTGATATTGTCTCACAGTGGCTTTGCCCTGTTTCAGCCCATGCATTTCCCTCCTGGCCACGTCTTTGAGGGCGGGATCATTTTCGCGCCATAAATTGCGCAGCCACGATTTAGCTTCCCCATGCAGATGAGTTATTATGAAGCCTACTTTCTCCTCCTCATCTCTAAAGTCTTTCCCAAGCAAATTGAGCGCGAAAACTATGTCTGCTCTGAAGTTAGGATACTGCTGCAGGTTCCCATCGAAGTGGGCTACTATGCTGCCCCCCCTTTTCCCGAGGCAAACTCCCTCCGGCTTGGGTCCCGGCAGCCCCTCTTTGCCCAAACGTTCCAACCTGGCTTGCAGATCCCGGCAGAGCGCTGTTGCTTCTTCCTCTCTCTTTCTGGAAGCTGCTACGTCTGCGTAAAGTGCCGTGACTGCTGCTGTCAGCTCTTTCACCTTGTCCTCTGTAGTCATCCTTGCCAATCTTCGTGAGCTCGCAAAACACCAAGTTTTGCCCCTCGCTGCGCCAACTCATGCTGCGAGGGTTTTATTGTCAGATGGAGCTTACTGTCAGGGCTGCCCCAGGTCCCAGCTCACAAAGGACCAACGCCAGTTCTTGTTATATACAAAAGTCTTTATTGAAGTTCAGTTTCTATTTCAAAGCCATGGTGTGCAGCTCTACGTCTTAAACTCTAGACCGCCGAAGCTCCGTCTGAGTCTCCTCCCCCCAGACACCAGTTTAAGACTCTAGCCTTGCTCCACCTCTTCCTCTGCTCTTTCCTCCTCTGGGTCCTCCTGTCCCCTGGGGTCTTGCCCTTTCTGGACTCCTGACGCTGAGTCCCCTGACTCTTCCCCCTGCCTCTGGCGGGCTTTAGGACCCGGTTCCCAATCCGGGTTCTCTGCTGTCCCGCGCGCCTGTACATTTGAACTTGGTGCTCGCGCCCAGCCAGTGACCTTCTTCCTGACCGTTACACTGCTCCTGTCACTGCTTCCCTCTTCGGGAAGGCTAGCTGGACCTGACTTCCCCTCCGTTCCCTCACTCTCTGATGGAGGCGTGATCAGCCCTGCCTCATCTGCTCTCCCTGCTGGGGGAGACGCTGGCCCTGATACATGAGACTCTTCCCCCTCACTCCGCTCTGGTGGGGAAGCTGGCCCTGATCTCCAACTGCTGCTTTGGGAGTCCCCGCTGGCCCCTTGTTTCTGGTGTGTCCCCCTGGGACCCCCCTCGCCCTGGCCATCGGCGGCCCCCTTTGGGAATCCTCTGAATCACTGGACAAGCTCATGGAATCTCTCGGGCCACTGTCATACTCCCCCACACTGCCCTCAGATTCCTCCCCTTCGCTCTCCGTTTCCTCTCTCCCCTGTGTGTCTGCTCCTGAGCCCCTGACAACACCAAAGAAGACGACTTGAAATAAGCGACATCCAAGATTCTTCTTTCTATGTAGATGGAACCCAAAACAACCGGTTTTGCTTAGTTTAGGCTCATTACACTTTGCTTTGATATGTGGGTGAATGAACACTGAAAGAACAATTAAAGCTTATTCGTCCTCTTTCTATTGAGATGGAACCAAAAGTCCTATTGTCAGAGCTGCCTCTAGGTCCCAGCTCACAGAGGACCAACGCCAGGCTGATGTTATGTACAAAAGTCTTTATTGAAGTTTAATTTCCATTTCAAAGCCAGAGCGTGCAGCCCTACGTCTAGACTCTAGATCGGCGAAGTCTCCGCCCCTTCCACACCAGTTTAAGATCCTAGCCCTGCTCCACCTCCTGCGCTGCTCTCTTCTCCTCTGGGTCCTCCTGCCCTCTGGGGCATTGCCCTTTCTGGACTCTTCCGACGCTGAGTCGCTTAGCTCCTCCCCCTGCCTCCGGCGTGCTTTAGGACCCGGTTCCCAATCCTCACTCTCTGCTGTCCCGCGCTCCTGTACATTTGAACTTGCTTCTCGCGCCAACCCAGGGACCTTTCTCCTAACCGTTACACTACATCTATCACTGCTTTCCCTACCTCCCTTCCGTTGTCCGACTCTCCGAGGGAGGCGTGGTAGACTCTGCCTCGTCTCCTCTCCCTGGTGGGGAAAGCACTGGCCCCGATGCCTGGGACTCTTCCCCCCCACTCTGCTCTGGTGGGGAAGCTGGTCCTGATTTCCAACTACTGCTCTGGGAGTCCCTGCTGCCCCCTTGCTCCTGGGGCGTTCCCCTTGGGACCCCCCTGCCCCTGGCCACTGGCGCTCCCTTCTGTGAATCTTCCGATTCGCTGGAGAGGCTCATGGAATCCCTCGGACCACTGTCCCCTCCTACGCTCCCTTCGGATTCCTCCCCCTCGCTCTCCATCTCCCATCTTCCCTGTGCCTCAGCTCCTGAGCCCCTGACAATGTGCATTTATACCAAAGAACACTACTTGAAATACGCGACATCCAAGATTCTTTTTTCTATGTAGATGGACTCCAAAACAACCTCTTTTGCCTTGTTTAGACTTATTACACTTCGCTTTGCTATTTGTGGGTGAATGAACAACGAAAGAAAAATCAAAGTTTATTCGTCCTCTTTCTATTGGATTGGAACCAAAAGACCTATGCTTTATTTTGGCAGATAACATATATTTCACTTTGTGATTTTTGGGTGAATGTGCATTCTAACCCCAAAAGCAACAATTGGAAATAAGCCCAATCAGAGCTTTATCATCTTCTTTTTATGTAGATGGAACCCAAAACTCCTTTTTGCTTTGGTTGCGGTAGATTCTGGTGCACTCCCAATAAACACCATGCGAATTTAAAGAAGGCCAATCAAAACTTATTCGTCTTCTTTCTACACATATGGAAGCAAAAAGACGCTGTTTTGTTATTTTGGTCTCTTTACATACACTTTGCGATTTCTGGGTCAATGTGCATTTACACCAAAGAAGACGACTTGAAATAAGCGACATCCAAGATTCTTCTTTCTATGTAGATGGAACCCAAAACAACAGGTTTTGCTTTGTTTAGGCTTATTACACTTTGCTTTGATATGTGGATGAATGAACACCGAAAGAACAATCAAAGAACAATTAAAGCTTATTCGTTCTCTTTCCATTGAGATGGAACCAAAACTCTTATGCTTTATTTGGGCTGATAACATATTTTTCACTTTGTGATTTTTGGGTGAATGTGCATTCTAACCCCAAAAACAACAATTGGAAATGAGCTTTATCATCTTCTTTTTATGTAGATGGAACCCAAAACTCCTTTTTGCTTTGTTTGGGATAGATTCTGGTGCACACCCAAAAAACACCATGCGAATTGAAAGAAGGCCAATCAAAGCTTATTCGTCTTCTTTCTACGCATATGGAAGCAAAAAGAGGCTGTTTTGTTATTTTGGTCTCATTACATACACTTTGCCTTTTCTGTGTCAATGTGCATTTACACCAAAGAAAACGACTTGAAATACGCGACATCCAAGATTCTTCTTTCTATGTAGATGGAACCCAAAACAACAGGTTTTGCTTTGTTTAGACTTATTACACTTCGCTTTGCTATTTGTGGCTGAATGAACAACGAAAGACAAATCAAAGTTTAATCGTCCTCTTTTTATTGGATTGGAACCAAAAGACCTATGCTTTATTTGGGCTGATAACATATATTTCACTTTGTGATTTTTGGGTGAGTGTGCATTCTAACCCCAAAAGCAACAATTGGAAATAAGCCCAATCAGAGCTTTATCATCTTCTTTTTATGTAGATGGAACCCAAAATGCCTTTTTGCTTGGGTTGGGGGCGATTCTGGTGCACACTCAAAAAACACCATGAGAATTGAAATGAGCCCAATCATAGCTTAGTCGTCTTCTTTCTACGCATATGGAAGCGAAAAGACAGTGTTTTGTTATTTTGGTCTCATTACATACACTTTGCCATTTCAGGGTCAATGTGCATTTACACCAAAGAAGACGACTTGAAATAAGCGACATCCAAGATTCTTCTTTCTGTGTAGATGGAACCCAAAACACTTTGCGATTTCTGGGTCAATGTGCATTTACACCAAAGAAGACGACTTGAAATAAGCGACATCCAAGATTCTTCTTTCTATGTAGATGGTGGGCTCATTGTTAGCCAAAGGAAGCCAAATCTCATCACCTGACTCGCCTCAGGCTCCAGACATGCAAAGGAACTTCTATTGTACTTTTGGGTGGTGGGCACTTAAGACATATTTGTCTATGCTTATCTTATACCTGAGTCTTGCCCTGCCATGTCTGCTTATGCTAATCTTGTACCAAGGACTTGTCTGAACATGTTTGCCAAGGTTAACCCCTCCCCTTCGAACTGTATTCTGGGATGTGGTGGGAAAGTTTTAAAAGTCTTTGTCACTCCATCCTCGGGGTTCAAAATTTGCTCTTTGAACCTATTGTGCAATAAACTTTGGTCTACAGCTATTTCCTCCGGTTGGTGGCTGGACTCCTTCCTTTATTCCGCAGGGACCCGCAGGCTCTGCCCGACGAGCTGGGCGACTGAGCAGCCTCACACCTAGATTTTTCCTTAACAGTACAATCAGGAGCCAGGATCAAATGCGCTCATTAGCTTATTTTTGCTACTGTTTGCAATTGTATTTGATTATGTCATGATCTGTGATGTTGTAAAGAAGAAGAAGAGTTTGGATTTGATATCCCGCCTTTCACTCCCTTTAAGGAGTCTCAAAGCGGCTAACATTCTCCTTTCCCTTCCTCCCCCACAACAAACACTCTGTGAGGTGAGTGGGGCTGAGAGACTTCAAGGAAGTGTGACTGGCCCACGGTCACCCAGCAGCTGCACTACACCACACAGTCACTACACCACACTGGCTAAAGGTACCCCTGCCCGTACGGGCCAGTCTTGACAGACTCTGGGGTTGGTGCGCGCATCTCACTCAAGAGGCCGGGGGCCAGCGCTGTCCGGAGACACTTCCGGGTCACGTGGCCAGCGTGACAAAGCTGCATCTGGCGAGCCAGCGCAGCACACGGAAACGCCGTTTACCTTCCCGCTAGTAAGCGGTCCCTATTTATCTACTTGCACCCGGGGGTGCTTTCGAACTGCTAGGTTGGCAGGCAAACTGCTAGGTTGGCAGGTGATGTTGTACTCAGGTATAAAACCCCAGAGTGACAGAGCTTGGGGCCCAGTCTTTTTTTTTTTTAAAAAAAATATTTTTTATTGATTTTCATAAACAAAAACACACAAAAATAACAACATACACAAACAACACATGACTTCCCCATACCTCCCCTTCACTGCACCCTTGTTTCCAATTTTTTAGCAATCCTTCCTTCCATTTTTATATTTAACTTCCCTCGGATTATCTTAACTTAAACATTTACAGCTGTAATTCTCTGTTTCTTACCCCTTGACATTTTATCAATCTGAAATTTTACAACAGTTCTTAAGATATATTTTAAATTTCTTCCAGTCCTCTTCCACTGTCTCTCTCCTCTGGTCACGGATTCTGCCGGTCATCTCTGCCAGTCCCATAAATTCAGTCACCTTTGTCTGCCATTCTTCCAGAGTAGGTAGTTCTTGCATCTTCCAATACTTTGCCAAAAGGATTCTTGCTGCTGTAGTCGCATACATAAAAAATGTCCTATCTTTCTTTGGTACCAATTGGCCGACCATGCCCAAGAGAAAAGCCTCCGGTTTCTTTGCAAATGTCCACTTAAGGATCTTCTTAATTTCATTATAGATCATTTCCCAGTAGGCCTTAATCTTTGGGCAGGTCCACCAAAGATGGTAGAAAGTTCCTTCACATTCGTTACATTTCCAGCATTTATTATTGGGCAAATGGTATATCTTTGCAAGCTTGACTGGGGTCATGTACCACCTATAGATCATTTTCATTATGTTTTCTTTCAAGGCACTACATGCCGTAAATTTAAGGCCTGTGGTCCATAACTGTTCCCAGTCAGCAAACATAATATCATGACCTAAGTCTTGTGCCCATTTAATCATAGCTGATTTAACCGTTTCATCCTGTGTATTCCATTTCAGCAACAAGTTATACATCTTAGACAGATTCTTAGTATTGGTCTCTAACAGTTCTGTTTCCAATTTTGACCTCTCCTTCTGAAATCCTAATTTCCTGTCCTGCTTAAAAGTCTCATTTATCTGATAATAATGTAATCAATCTCGAACTTTGGATTTTAATTTCTCAAAGCTCTGTAATTTAACTTTTTCACCGTCATATTCTATAATTTCACAATATTTTGGCCATTTAGAGTCCATATTAAGTTTTTTCACCGCTCTAGCTTCCATTGGTGACAACCATCTGGGTGTTTTACTTTCCAACAAATCCTTATATCGATTCCAAACATTATACAAAGCTTTCCTGACAATATGATTTTTAAAGCCTTTATAAACCTTTGCCTTGTCATACCATAAATATGCATGCCAGCCAAAATTATTATCATACCCTTCCAGGTCTAAAATATCTGTATCTTCAAGAAGTAGCCATTGCTTCAACCAGCAGAAAGCTGCAGCTTCATAGTAAAGTCTTAAGTCCGGCAGAGCAAAACCCCCTCTATCTTTTGCATCAGTCAAAATCTTAAATTTTATTCTGGGCTTTTTGCCCTGCCAGACAAATTTAGATATATCTTTCTGCCACTTCTTGAAACAATCCATCTTATCTAGAATTTGTAATGTCTGAAATAAGAACAACAATCTCGGCAATACATTCATCTTGATAACAGCAATTCGGCCTAACAAGGATAGTCTCAACCTAGACCATATGTCAAGATCTTTCTTCACTTCCAACCAACATTTCTCATAATTGTCTTTAAATAAATTCACATTCTTAGATGTTAAGTTCACCCCCAGATATTTCACTTTTTTTGTTATTTCCAAACCAGTTTCCCTTTGGAAACTATCTTTCCCCCCCATCGTTAAGTTTTTTTCCAGCACCTTTGTCTTCTGTTTATTTAATTTAAAACCTGCCACTTGACCAAATATTTCAATTAGTTCTAAAACTCTTTTTGTGCTAGCTTCTGGCTGTTGCAAAGTCAGAACTAGGTCATCTGCAAATGCTCTTAACTTATACTGTTTAGCTCCGAGCTGTATTCCTTTAACCAGCTGGTCCCTTCTAATCATGTTTAACAACACCTCCAGGACCGATATAAACAATAGAGGGGATATTGGGCATCCCTGTCGTGTCCCTTTTTCTATTGGGATCTCATCCATAACTGCACCATTCACAATTAATTTAGCTTTAATTTCACAATTAATTTAGCTTTTTGCTCAGAGTATATTGCACTTATACCGTTTTCAAAGTTTTGGCCCAGCCCCATCCCCTGGAGATTCTTCTTCATAAAGCTCCAGGAGATATTGTCAAAGGCTTTCTCCGCATCCACAAAAATCAAAACTGCTTTTCTATTTATGTCAGTCTCCAATAGTTCCAAAATATCTATAATGTTCCTTACATTGTCTGACATATGTCTCCCTGGGAGAAAGCCTGTTTGGTCCTTATGAATCTCCTCTAGCAACACTCTTTTAAATCTTTTTGCTAAAATGTCTGCAAAAATTTTGTAATCCACATTCAAGAGTGATATAGGGCGGTAGTTCTTAACTTGATGTTTCTCAACTTCTGTCTTGGGTATAAGTGAGATGAA
The DNA here is from genome assembly GCF_964252035.2 of Podarcis erhardii. Taxonomy (NCBI): domain Eukaryota; kingdom Metazoa; phylum Chordata; class Lepidosauria; order Squamata; family Lacertidae; genus Podarcis; species Podarcis erhardii. Next base: position 175,959 of record NC_138511.1, read on the forward strand.
TGCTTCTTTCCACGATTCGGGAGCCTTTTTCGGGAGTCTGGTAATACTTTATTTCTCTTAAAATCTCCTGAGATTTAGGTTTTGATCTCAGTTTTTTCTCTCCTTCTTTCATTTGATTCCAGATTTTTTCCTTCTTCTCATTCTGTTGTTTCCTCTTTATCGAATTCTGCTGGATTAGAAAACCACGCATCACGGCCTTGCTTGCATCCCATATTCTTCTTCTTTCCACATCTGTTCTTAGGTTTATCTCGAAGTAATCTTTCAACGTCTTTTGGGCCTTTTTATAAATTGCTTCATCTCTAAAAAGAGTGTCATTCATTCTCCATCTGAAGGTTCCAGCTGTTGTCAATTTCATTTCCATCTTTACTGCATTATGGTCAGAGCAGGTTTTTGGGCAGATTTCTGTTTTTTTAACCCTTGGTGCCAGATTGCTAGAAGTCCATATTTGGTCAGTCCTGGTCCATGTCATTTTTGCGTCAGAGAAAAAGGTCCCCTCTCGTTCCAGAGGGTTCCTTGTTCTCCAAATGTCTATCAAGTCCATAGTGTCAGTCAGTTCGAAAAAGGTCTTTGGTAGTCTCCCATCCTTAGAAATTACTTGTCTTTGCGCTTTGTCCATATTCGTGGAGACAACTCCATTCATATCACCCATCATTATGATTTTATAGTCCATAAAGTCCATTAAAGTCTCATGCAACTTCTTGAAGAACTCAGCCTTCCCCTCATTAGGTGCATAAACTCCTACAATCAAAATCTTTTCTCCTTGGATTTGAATTTCCACCGCCAGAAATCTTCCTTGTTCATCCTTAAAAGTCATTTTTGGTTCCAATTTTTCCTTAACATAAATCACCACCCCTCTTTTCTTAACTTTGTCTGAAGAAATAAATTCTAGTCCTAATCTCTTGTTTGTCAAAAGTTTTCTATGTATCCTGGCAATATGAGTTTCTTGCAAACATATTATATCTAAATGTTCTTTCTTTAATATATGAAACACTTGGGCCCTTTTTCGGGGATGGTTAAGACCATTGCAGTTCCAACTCAGAAGTTGCAGAGACATTTTTGTTACTGGGTATCTTTTCCACCGACTGCTCCAAGTTCTTGTTCCTGATCGGTCGGTGCTGGAGTCAATCCAAATGATAAGTTTGCAATATCCGGTATTTCCCTCTCACTCACAGTTCCTTTCTGAAAGTCCTCGAAATTTCTCTCCAAAAAGTGTTCTTTATCTTGAATTGTTTTTATTTTAATTTTCTTCCCTTTTTTTTTTTATAAATATTTATTAAAGTTTTTAAATATAAATGCACAAATAATAAACAGTCTTACTTCTATCACAGACATAATTTCATCACTTATTTGGGCTCCCTCATGTCTCCCGCTCCCATTTACATCGTTAAAAGTTTTTTCCAAACAAATTATCAACTTATTTACAATCTCATGTCCACTCATTCAAATATAATCTAGCACTTCTTCCAAAAAATTTTATATTTTCTTTAGTCTCACTTATCATCAAATTTCAAATCTAATTTAGTGGTGGCCAGTTTTTTATAATCTAGCATCCTTCTTAGCATTCAACCAAATTACAATGTTTTTGTAGATACTTCTTGAATTTCTCCTAGTCTTCCTCCATCTTCTCTTCTCCCAGGTCACGGATTCTGCCAGTCATCTCGGCCAGTTGCATATAGTCCATCAGTTGCATCTGCCACTCTTCCAGTGTGGGTAGATCTTGAGTTTTCCAGTTTTTTGCGATGAGTATCCTTGCTGCCGTTGTTGCATACATGAAGAATGTTCGGTCCTTCTTTAACACCTTCTGGCCGACAATACCCAGAAGGAAGGCCTCTGGTTTCTTAGTAAAGGTATACTTAAATACCTTTTTCAGCTCATTATATATCATTTCCCAGAAGACCTTCACCTTAGGGCATGTCCACCAGAGGTGAAAGAATGTTCCTTCGTTTTCTTTACATTTCCAACATTTATTATCAGACGAATGGTATATTTTGGCAAGTTTAACTGGGGTCATGTACCATCTATATATCATTTTCATTACATTTTCCTTCAATTTTCTTCCCTTTAAAGTTAAAGGACAACCCTTGTGGGAACTCCCACCTGAATGGAGTGTTATTTTGTTTCAATAAATCCACTAAATCTTTGAATTGAGTCCTAACCTCCAAAAAATATTTAGGAATATCTTTAAAAATCTGTATTTGGGAGTTTTTAATAATCAAGGCCTTCTGGAAATGTAGGTTCAATATTTTGTCTCTTTCTTCCTTGGATCTCAAAGTGATTAAACAATCCCTCGGTTTCTTGCCTTGCTTTCTGCCAATCCGGAAAGCTGTAGTTATTGCAATTTCATCTTCTTCTCCTTCTAGCTCGTCAGTCCAAAATTCTTGAAACTTATCTGTGAGAAATTCCCCAAGGTTGTCCTCTTCCTCTTCTGGTACCAATCTCAATTTCAAGTTTTTACCTTTCCTCTCCAATTCCATAAGGGCCAAAGTTGCATCATGTTCGTTTACCTTCTTTGCAATAGGCGCAAATTTTCCCTTGGTTTCCTCGGCAGTGCTCTTAGCGATCTCAGCTATTTTCCTTGTTTCCGTACTTTCTTGAATTAGATGATTTATAGAATCTGTATTAGATGATATTGTCGTTGTGTTCAAATCCAATCTTGTTGTCAATTCTGTCAGTTTCTTAGAGTTCTCTGTAGATTGCTTAGTAAGTGCTTCTAAAGATTGATTTATTCTGAGCAGTGCCTGTGTCATAGAATCCATTGATGCTGTTGTTACTTTTTCCTGTGCAGCTGCTGCTCCTGATACAGAGCTTCTTTTCTGAGCCTGCTTTTGAGCCTGTTTTGTTTTGCTTCTTGTTGATATTTCATCCAGTGGAGTGCTCATAACTCAAGGTCGTTCACACAGGAAAGTTGCAAGTGGAAAATCCCACTTCTTTATGTCAGTACAGCAGTCTCTCTTTTAGTCCTCTAGAGGGAGAGATTGTATCCAGGCAGGAGTAACAAAGAAGCAGGGAAGCAAATAGCCATACAAAGTTCCAAAAAAGTTAAAGTCCAACCCAAAGCCTTACTTTGTTGCAATTTAAAATATTACAGGTTTTGTCCCATAAAGTCCCGTTATTATATTTCAAATAAAATCTTACTTTGTATCCACAGTCCTCTCCTTTTTGACAGTTCACTTCCAGGCGCTCACCGCTCAGGCAGCCTGGCCAGAGGTATCGGCAGCGGAGAGTTTCCCGTTCACAACTTTCTTCTTCTAGCGGGTTAAATTAGATCAATTTTCTTCCCCCCTTCTCCCGCTCAGTGGGGGGGAGTCCCTTTCAATGTCAGGTTTAGCAAAATTTAAAAAGTGTCCCCTTTAAATACAGCTTGCTCTTTTCATTGCTCCGTCAATCGTGCAGTTCCGGGAGGCTGACTTCCTTAATTTTGCCTTTCCCGTTTTCAGCCAAATCTTCTTAATTTAAAAGTCCCGTTCAACTTGTTTTGCAGTTCTTACTCACGGGTATTGTTGCCAATCGGTAGTTTCAAGAAGGAATCGGCGCTCTCCGTCAATGGCGATGCGGCTTCGCTCCGTGAGCTGGGTTGCGATCCTCAGCACCGCGCTCACACCCGATGCTGCTCCGGAGCCTTTAAAAAGGCTCTTTCGCGATACCGGGGGGCGCAAAGGTGCCCACCGAATCTCCTTGTTCACAGGCTTCAGCGCCTGTGATTTTAGGGGTCCCCCGCTCGCCGTAGCGGGTCATACCCGAACTCGCGGAGCAGTCCTGCTTCGGAGCTCGAAGCAAGGACCGCCATTAAACGCTGGCGCCGACCGGAAGTCTCTGGGGCCCAGTCTTTTGGAAAGGATTCCAACTGGGTCAGTTACTGCTCAGCAATAAACCTCACCTTCTTTTTCTCCATTTCCTGCATCTGTCAATTCTTGGACTCTATTTGAGTTGGTCACTGGTACCTTTCTAAAATCTTTGCAACACTACCTCACCGGGTTGTTGTGGGGGGAAACTGTGAAAGCGTCTTCCCCCAAATTCCTTGTGGGAAGAGTTACGTGGTGATGTGGAAAGTGGTTTAAAATAATAATAATAATAATCATTTTTCATTCATAACATTCCAATTAATCACCTATCAAATCTTGCCACATCATAATACAAATAATAAAGACAATTATACATTCCAAATTAAAATTTTTGAGGGGACATCCCATGTTCTGGCTGATCGGGAGAAATATTTTTTTTACTTGTTCCTACTTTTTCCTCTCTTATTTTTCCCCAATTTCATATTTCCGACCTTGACCCATTGTCTTATCACCCCAGTCACTGGTATCAACTTTCAATTGTGTTTAACAAAACCATATTCTCTAGTTGGCCTCTTTTCTCTTACTGATAGAGAACCTACATAAGGACTCTATACAGGCTCTTGGGTACCCCATAAGGGATAAAGGAGAAGTTTTTTTTTCTTATAACAGGTAGGTCTGCCATAGTCAAAAGAAAATAAAAAAAATCATTCCAGTCAGTGGCGTAGCGTGGGGGGTGCAGGGGGGGCCGGCCGCACCGGGCACAACATCTGGGGGTTAGGGTTAGGGGCGCAAATCCACGGGTTAGGAGGCGCAAATCCACGGGTTAGGGGGCGCAAATCCATGGGTTAGGGGGTGCAAATTACTTGCCTTGCCCCGGGTGCTGACAACCCACGCTACGCCACTGATTCCAGTAGTACCTTAGAGACCAACTAGCTTAGTTATTAGTATGAGCTTTCATGTGCGTGTATCTGAAGAAGTGTGCATGAACACGAAAGCTCATACCAATAACAAACTTAGCTGGAAGGATTTTTTTTTATTTTGTTTCTTATAACAGTTGGCTTTGGCATTTTGGCCTGGAGAGTCAGAAAGCACATCGCACACCAGGTTCCTGTTGCTCAGGCAGGCCAAGGGGTGATATTCCTGAGGATTAAGCAAGTTTCACCTAGTTCCAGCCACAGTTTACACAAAACATTTGCAATGGGCAAACCACAACCATTAAGGCCAAGGAGGTCCCTCGATTTAGGAGAGGAATCCCTTCAGGAACTTCCCTGGATGTCTTTCTGCCTCCGTGGGGTCTTTCGGAGAGCCAAGATGGCTTTTGGATTTCTCTGCTGCACTGCTCTAGACATGTGGTTTATATACTTATGTATGTGTGTTTGCCTTGTGCAATTATCAATGCGGGTGGCGCTGTGGATAAAACCACAGAGTCTAGGGCTTGCTGATCGGAAGGTCAGCCGTTCGAATCCCCGCGACAGGGTGAGCTCCCTGCTCCTGCCAACCTAGCAGTTCAAAAGCATGTCAAAGTGCAAGTAGATAAATAGGTACCGCTCCGGCGGGAAGGTAAACGCCGTTTCCGCGTGCTGCTCTGGTTCGCCAGAAGCGGCTTAGTCATGCTGGCCACATGACCCGGAAGCTGTACGCCGGCTCCCACGGCCAGTAAAGCGAGATGAGCGCCGCAACCCCAGAGTCAGCTACGACTGGACCTAACGGTCAGGGGTCCCTTTACCTTTACCTATTCTATATTTGAGACCCTTGAATTTCTACACAGAGGATGAGCATGTTAATCACCAACTTTCTGGCTGTTTGAGAGAGAATTACTGAAGCCTTATTAGGAATGGTCGAGGGAGTCGGGTCAGGATAAGCCTGGAGAAAAGCAGTCTGGGCGGCAGGACGAGAGCCAGTGTCTTCAAACACTTCAAGGACTGGCTCTTGGAAGGTTTTCTGCTGCCCCAGAAGGCAGGACCTGAACCCAGGGCTTCAAGTTACAAAAAGGGCGATTCCGACCCAACATCAAGAATAGGCTTCTGACAGTGATTGCTGTTTGACAGCGGAGCGAATGACCTTGGGAGATGAAGGACTCTCCTTCCTTGGAAGCTTTTAAGCAGAGGTTGGATGGCCATCTCTCAGGGATTCTGTCGCTGAGATTCCTGCCTTGCAGGGGGTTGGACTAGATAACCCTTGGGATCCCTTCCAACCCGACAACTCAATGACGTTCATCTTAATGCCCGTGAAGTCTTCCCTCTCCTCCCCAAACCCCCCAAATCTTGTCCTGCCCTCCATATACACACAGATGCACCAACTCTGCGGCACATTTTTGCAAGTAGCAGAACCTCAAATAAATGGCTGGCAACGATCATAAAAGAAAAGAAAACCCCACTTTATTCTCTTTTGGAAAGCAAAAAGACAGAGTTGTCTTTGTTTTCCACATGGCGGACGGTGTTCCTGTTAGGATATTTCCCTTCCACCTTAAAAGGGAGCAGGCTATGTGAGTCACAGAGTCTGCGTATTTCCTGTTCACAGGATGTTTGTGTTTAGATAGAGCTGTTGTCTGTCCCTCTCTCTCTGCGCCAGAACACGGTAACAGTCAGTCATGTTTTTCTTTGTTCTGACCAACGCTGAATAAACATTCTATATGAGACTCTCCTTAGTGCAACTTTCGCTGTACATTATCTGCTGATAGAGCGTGCATCAGTTCTGGAATGTGGAAAGGTATTTTCTGGAGCTCATGTCGCTAATTGCTGATACTGTATCTACGGGAGGTCGATGGACGTCCGGAGTCGACGCGGAGGCAGTGATGGCTTTTGTCTCCCGGGCAGTATCCCAACAGTTCCTTCGTGTGTCCCTTCCGCTGGAGCTGCCTGGATCCCCATGGAAGAGGCTGAGATCTCTTGCATGGACACAGGGATCAAGCCCTAGATTTCCCCACTCAGGCAGAGCCAACAGCAAAATGCCCCCCGGCAAACCTCCTTGAGCTGGATGAGCAAAGGCAGGCTCTGTGCGCACCATCAGAGGGGCTTCCTAGGAGCACAATCTCCTGTGGGTTTCCATCAGTCTCTCCGCACACAAAAAGTCCTTTTTGACAAGTCCTCCTGGGCCAGCCTGCAGCCTCCCCAGCTAGTTCTCTCCCGCCTCATCATAGACGGGGTTGACGTAAGTGCCACTCTTGGGCTCTTCTGCAAAGTCCTTCTGGCTGGTGGGCAGCCACTTTGCGTCCTCCTCCAGCTGCCACTGCAGCTTCCGGTACTGGCTGGAGGAGCGGAAGCGGAAGAGGGCCTTGATCAGAAGCCAGAGGTGGTGGTTCTGTAGGATGCCATCCTGCAAATAATAATAATAATAATAATAATAATAATAATAATAATAATAATTTCCCCAGCCACACTGGGCGGCTTCCAATCAAGTGTTAAAAACAATACAGTATTGAATATTAAAAAGTTCCCTAAACAGGGATGCCTTCAGATGTCTTTTAAAGATAAGATAGCTACTTATTTCCTTCACATCTGAAGGGAGGGCGGTTCCACAGGGCGGGCACCACTACCAAGAAGAACATGGGAGCATGAGAAAGGGGCCCATCCATTCTTAAAAACACCAGAAGCATTTTTACTTGATATTATAGTCCAAGGCATTAATCGACAAGGCGTCAAACTGTTCTTATATGCAACAACAGCGGCAAGAGCATTGTTAGCCCAGAAATGGAAGCAAGAATAAATTCCGACGAAAGAAGAATGGCAGAATGGACTATGCAGAACTGGACAAAATGACAGGAAGGATTCGAAACCTGCGGGACCAGAGATTTACAGAAGATTGGAAGAAGTATATGAATTATTTGAAGAGCAACTGTAATCAACAAATTACGCTAGTAGGACTACAAGAAGTTTTGTAAGGAGAAATATACAAAGTGTTACAAAGTAGAAAAAGATAGAGATATTGGTTATGAGTTTGAAATGCAATAGGGAAAATAAGAAATTCATACTAAGAGATTAGATTGGAAAATTTTCAGGCAGGACTGATGGAAGGAAGTCAAAAAAATTGAAGAAGATGTAAAAGTATGTTTAATTACTGTTGAAAATGACGTTAAAAAACTAATAAAAATTTATATATATAAAAGAGAAAGGGGCCCATCCAGTCTAGCATCCTGTTCTCACCGTGGCTGACCAAATGCCCCTGAGCGAAACCCACAGGCAGGATCCGAGCACAAGAGCATCTTTCCCACCTCCTGGCCTTCCAAAGCAGAGCTGCCTCTGATCTCAAAAGCATCTGGAGGCATTGAGGCTGCAGCGTTTTATGGGGGGAAAGTTGCCGCTTTGGGAATTCAGTGGCTAGTTTAATCACTGGGGCAAGATGGTTTAAGGCTATTGCACCGATCCTTTCCTGACTGCACCGGCTGCCACTTAGTTTCCGGGCATCATTCAAAGCGCCGCTTTTGACCTCTAAAGCCTGAAATGGCTCAGGACCACAATATTCCCCACGTGAAGCGACCTGGATCCTAAGATCATCTTCTGAGGCCCATTGTCGTGTGCCTGCTCCGCAAGAGGGGTGGCCCCATGAGAACAGGGCCTTTTCTGTGGTGGCTTGTGGAATGCTCTCCCCAGGGAAGTTCACCTGGCACCTCCATTACACATGTTTAGGCACCAGGCGAAAAGGGTCCTCTTCAACCAGGCGTTGGGATGAACAACATGCTATGCCCTTTAAAATGTGTTTGGGGTAGGGGGCTTATTGGGGTTATTATTAAGATTAGGATTTTGTGTCTTCATTTTGTATTTGTTATGTTGTAAACCGCCCTATGATTTTCAGATGAAGGGCAGTGTCAGAGCCACCCGAGGTCCCAGCTCACAAGAGACCAAAGTTCAGTCCGGTTTATATACAAAAGGTTTTATTGAAGATCATTCTTGGTTTTACACTCGAACTCCGTGGCCCCACGTCTGTTCCTCTTAGATCGTTGAAGTCCCCTCTGAATCAGTACCGCCTCTACACTAGTTTAAGAGGCTTGTACTGGTCCACCTCTTCCTCTCCTTCCTTTTCCGCAGGGTCTTTCTGCCCCCCTGTGTTCCCTCCCTCCGGGATTCCCCAGAGGCTGATTCCTCTGACGTTTCCTGCCCCCTCCTTCGGGCTTTGGGACCAGGCTCCTCCCCAGGGCTCTCCTCACTTCCGCGCGCCTCCACATTTGAACTTGGCGCACGTACGTTGCTCCTGACCTTCCTTTCGACAGCTAGACTGCTCTCGGTACTACTCTCCGCCCCTTCCGGCAGGACGTCTTGCCCCGATCTCCTTCCCCTCTCTGCTTCCTGTTCTGCTCCTTCTGACACACTGGTAACTCCACCCCCTTCACTCCGTTCCGGCGGAGAAGCCGGTCCCGATCTCCAACTCCCACTGGGGGTTCCCCCTTCGTTCCCCTGCTCCTGACTGCTTCCCCCTTTGGCTCCCCTTGGCTTGACCAGGGGGGCTCCCTTTTGGGAGTCTCCGATTCACTGGACGGACTCATGGACCATCTCGGGTCATTGTCGTCCTCCTCCTCGTCACCCTGGAATCCTTCCCCCTCGCTCTCGGTCTCCTCCCTCATCTGCGCCTCTCTCCCTGAACCCCTGACAGGCAGTATATCAATTTAATTAATCATCATCATCATCATCTTTGCCTCAGTCTTCTCTGATAAAGAAAACAATGCCCGACCTGAAGAATTTGGAGCAAATGATTCAGCAGAGGAAACACAGCCCAGAAGAACTAAGGAGATAGTACAAGAATACTTGGCTAGTTTAGATGTATTCAAGTCTCCAGGGCCAGATGAACTGCATCCAAGAGTATTAAAAGAACTGGCAGATGTGATCTCAGAACCACTGGCAGTCATCTTTGAGAATTCCTGAAGAACAGGCGAAGTCCTGGCAGACTGGAGGAGGGCAAATGTTGTCCCTATTTTCAAAAAGGGGAAAAGAGAGGACCCAAATAATTACCGCCCAGTCAGTCTGACATCAATACCAGGGAAGATTCTGGAGCAGATCATTAAGCAAACAGTCTGTGAGCACCTAGAAAGGAATGCTGTTATCACCAATAGTCAGCATGGATTTCTGAAAATTAAGTCATGTCAGACTAACCTGATCTCGTTTTTTGACAGAATTACAAGCCTGGTAGATGAAGGGAATGCAGTGGATGTAGCCTACCTTGATTTCAGCAAGGCATTTGACAAGGTGCCCATGATATTCTTGTAAAGAAGCTGGTAAAATGCTGTCTTGACTATGCTACCACTCAGTGGATTTGTAACTGGCTGACTGACCGAACCCAAAGGGTGCTCATCAATGGTTCCTTTTCATCCTGGAGAAGAGTAACTAGTGGGGTGCCACAGGGTTCTGTCTTGGGCCCGGTCTTATTCAACATCTTTATCAACGACTTGGATGATGGACTCAAGGGCATCCTGATCAAATTTGCAGATGACACCAAAATGGGAGGGGTGGCTAACACCCCAGAGGACAGGATCACACTTCAAAATGATCTTGACAGATTAGAGAACTGGGCCAAAACAAACAAGATGAATTTTAACAGGGAGAAATGTAAAGTATTGCACTTGGGCAAAAAAAATGAGAGGCACAAATACAAGATGGGTGACACCTGGCTTGAGAGCAGTACATGCGAAAAGGATCTAGGAGTCTTGGTTGACCACAAACTTGACATGAGCCAACAGTGTGACGTGGCAGCTAAAACAGCCAATGCAATTCTGGGCTGCATCAATAGGAGTATTGCATCTAGATCAAGGGAAGTAATAGTGCCACTGTATTCTGCTCTGGTCAGACCTCACCTGGAGTACTGTGTCCAGTTCTGGGCACCACAGTTCAAGAAGGACACTGACAAACTAGAACGTGTCCAGAGGAGGGCAACCAAAATGGTCAAAGGCCTGGAAACGATGCCTTATGAGGAACGGCTAAGGGAGCTGGGCATGTTTAGCCTGGAGAAGAGGAGGTTAAGGGGTGATATGATAGCCATGTTCAAAGATATAAAAGGATGTCACATAGAGGAGGGAGAAAGGTTGTTTTCTGCTGCTCCAGAGAAGCGGACACGGAGCAATGGATCCAAACTACAAGAAAGAAGATTCCACCTAAACATTAGGAAGAACTTCCTGACAGTAAGAGCTGTTCGACAGTGGAATTTGCTGCCAAGGAGTGTGGTGGAGTCTCCTTCTTTGGAGGTCTTTAAGCAGAGGCGTGACAACCATATGTCAGGAATGCTCTGATGTTGTTTCCTGCTTGGCAGGGGGTTGGACTCGATGGCCCTTGTGGTCTCTTCCAACTCTATGATTCTATGATTCTATTACAGACCTTTGAAAGAATGGTTAATACAACCATTGAAGGAAGTCTGTAATGAAATATTGGAGGGGAAAGGGGCACCAGAGTCGTGGAAGGAAGCTTATATTACACTTATACCGAAAACAGAGACTGAAAAGACACAGCTTAAGAATTACCGCCCCATATTGCTGCTTAATGTGGATTACAATTTTTTTGCAGATATTTTGGCTAAAAGATTAAAAAAGGTGTTAGTAGAAGAAATTCATAAAGACCAAGCGGGCTTTCTCTCGGGCAGACATTTGTCTGATAATACGAGGAATATAATTAATATTCTAGAAAAATTACAAGTGAATATCAATACTAAGGCAGTTTTGATTTTTGTGGACGCAGAGAAGGCCTTTGACAACATTTATTGGAGTTTTATGAAGAAGAATCTACAGGGGATAGGGGTAGGTCAAGGTTTTGAAAATGGTATAGGTGCAATTTATTCAGAACAAAAGGCAAAATTAATTGTGAACAATGTAGTGACAGAAGAGTTTAGGATTGAGAAAGGGACACGACAAGGCTGCCCAATTTCTCCATTGCTCTTTATATCGGTCCTTGAGGTTTTGGTAAATATGATTAGAAAGGACCAAGAGGTTAAAGGTATACAACTGGGATCTAAACAGTACTAAACAGTACAAACTGAAAGCATTTGCTGATGATTTAGTATTGACTTTACAGGAGCCAGAATCTAGTACTAAAAGAGTACTGGAACTGATTCAAGAATTCAGACAGGTAGCAGGTTTTAAGTTGAACAAGATGAAAACTAAGGTTTTAGAGAAAAACTTAACTGTGAATGAGAGAGAGAAGTTTCAGGAGGAGACAGGACTAACATTGGTTAAGAAAGTGAAATATTTAGGGGTTAACATGACTGCTAAGAATGTGAATTATTTAAGGATAATTATGAAAAATGTTGGATTGAAGTGAAAAGGGACTTAGAAATATGGTCAAATTTGAAGTTATCATTGTTAGGCCGAATTGCTGAGATAAAAATGAATGTATTGCCAAGTTGTTTTTGTTTCAAACATTGCAAATTCTGGACAAGATGGATTGTTTCAAGAAGTGGCAGAAAGATATTTCTAGATTTGTCTGGCAGGGCAAGAAGCCTAGAATAAAATTTAAGATATTAACTGATGCTAAAGAAAGAGGTGGATTTGCCCTGCCAGACCTTAAACTTTACTATGAATCAGCTGCTTTTTGCTGGCTGAGAGAATGGCTGCTTCTTGAAAACACTGACGTGCTGGATCTAGAAGGTTTCAATAATGCATTTGGTTGGCATGCATATTTGTGGTATGATAAGGTAAAAGCACATAAAGCGTTTAAAAACCATATTGTTAGAAAAGCACTGTTCAATGATTGGATAAGATATAAGGATTTGTTAGAAAAGAAAACCCCAAGATGGTTGTCACCAATGGAAGCGAAGGCACAGAAAAAACTCAATATGGAGGACAAATGGCCGAAATATTGGGAAATTTTGGAACAAGATGGTGACAGAATAAAATTGCAGAGCTTTGAAAAATTGAAAAATAAAGTGCGAGATTGGCTCCATTATTACCAAATAATGGAGGCATAAAATTTGGACAAAAAAGTTGGCTTCCAGGTGGAAAAATCAAAATTGGAAACAGATATTAGATCCAAAAACTAAGCATTTGTCAAGAATGTATAACTTGTTGCTGAAATGGAACACTCAGGATGAAACGGTGAAATCTGCTATGATTAAATGGGCACAAGATGTTGGACATAACATAATGATGGCTGACTGGGAACAGTTATGTACCACAGGTATGAAATTTACGACATGTAATGCCCTAAGAGAGAATTTAATGAAAATGATTTACAGGTGGTACATGACACCAGTCAAGCTTGCAAAAAATTATCATTTACCCGACAATAAATGTTGGAAATGTAATGAGACTGAAGGTACATTCCATCACCTTTGGTGGACATGCCCAAGGATTAAGACATTCTGGGAAATGATTTATAATGAAATGAAAAAGGTATTCAAATATACCTTCCTGAAGAAACCAGAGGCCTTTCTCCTGGGCATGGTCGGCCAATTGGTGCCAAAGAAGGATAGAACATTTTTAATGTATGCAACAACAGCAGCAAGAATACTCATCGCAAAGTATTGGAAGACACAAGATTTACCCACCCGGGAAGATTGGCAGATGAAGTTGATGGACTATATGGAATTGGCGGAAATGACTGGCAGAATCCGAGACCAGGGAGAAGAGTCGGTGGAAGAAGACTGGAAAAGTTTAAAGTCTCGACGATCTGCGCTCTGCCTCTGCCTCTTCTGGCTGTCAAAGCCACGATGACCTGCGCTGCTGCCTCTGCCTCTTCTAGCTGTAAAAGCCTCGATGACCTGCGATGCTCCCTCCGCCCCTTCTGGCTGTCAAAGACACAACAAACTGTGCTGCTGCCTCTGCCCCTTCTGGCTGTCAAAGCCTCAACGACCTGCGCTGCTGCCTCTGCCACTTCAGGCTGTCAAAGCCTTGATGACCTGCGCTGCTGCCTCTGGCTCTTCTGGCTGCCAAAGACTCGACGAACTGTGCTGCTGCCGCTGCCCCATCTGGATGTCAAAGCCTCAACGACCAGCGCTGCCGCCGCAGCCCCTTCTGGCTGTCAAAGATTCGACAACCTGCACTGCTGCCTCTGCCTCTTCTGGCTGTCAAAGCCTCGATGACCTGTGCTGCTGCCGCTGCCCCTCTGGCTGTCAAAGCCTCAACGACATGTGCTGCTGCCTCTGCCTCTTTTGGCTGTCAAAGAATTGACAACCTGTGCTGCTGCCCCTGCTTCTTCTGGCTGTAAAAGCCTCGATGACCTGTGCTGCTGCCTCTGCCTCTTCTGGCTGTCAAAGCATCAACGACCTGTGCTGCTGCCTCTGCCTCTTCTGGCTGTAAAAGACTCAACAACCTGCGCTGCTGCCTCTGCCCATTCTGGCTGTCAAAGCCTCGAAGACCTGTGCTGCTGCCGCAGACCCTTCTGGCTGTCAAAGCCTCGACGACCATTGCTGCTGCCTCTGCCTCTTCTGGCTGTCAAAGCCTCGACGACCTGCGCTGCTGCGAGTGCCCCTTCTGGCTGTCAAAGCGTCGACAACCTGTGTTGCTGCCTCTGCTTCTTCTGGCTGTCAAAGCCTCAACGATCTGCACTGCTGCCTCCGCCTCTTCTGGCTGTCAAAGCCGCCACGACATGCGCTGCTGCCGCAGCCCCTTCTGGCTGTCAAAGCCGCCACGACCTTTGCTGCTGTCTCTGTCTCTTCTGGCTGTCAAAAATTGACAACCTGTGCTGTTGCCGCAGCCACTTCTCGCTGTCAAAGCCTCGATGACCTGTGCTGCTGCCTCTGCGTCTTCTGGCTGTCAAAGCCTCGACCACCTGCACAGCTGCCTCTGCTTCTTCTGGGTGTGAAAGCCTCAACGACCTGTGCTGCTGCCTCTACCTCTTCTGGCTGTCACAGACATGAGAAGCTGTGCTGCTGCCTCTGCTTCTTCTGGCTGTAAAAGCCTCGATGACCTGTGCTGCTGCCGCATCCCCTTCTGGCTGTCAAACCCTTGATTACATGCGCTACTGCCGCAGCCTCTTCTGGCTGTCAAAGCCTTCATAACCTGCGCTGCTGCCTCTGCCTCTTCAGGCTGTAAAAGCCTCAATGACCTGAGCTGCTGCTTCTGCTTCTTCTGGCTGTCAAAGCCTCACCGACCTACGCTGCTGCCTCCGCCTCTTCTGGCTGTCAAAGCTGCGACAACATGCGATGCTGCTGCAGCCTCTTCTGGCTGTCAAAGCCTCAATGACCTGCACTGCTGCGTCCACCTCTTCTGGCTGTCAAAGAATCGACAACTTGTGCTGCTGCCGCAGCCCTTTCTCGCTGTCAAAGCCTTGATGACCTGCGCTGCTGCCTCTGCCTCTTCTGGCTGTCAAAGCCTCGACGACCTGCGCAGCTGCCTCTGCTTCTTCTGGGTGTCAAAGCCTCGATGAACTGCGCTGCTGCCTCTGCCTCTTCTGGCTGTCAAAGACTCGACAACCTGTGCTGCTGCCTCTGCCTCTACTGACTGTCAAAGCCTCAACGACCTGTGCTGCTGCCGCTGCCTCTTCTGGCTGTCAAAGCCTCAATGACCTGCAGTTCTGCCTCTTCCTCTTCTGGCTTTCAAAGCCGCGACGACGTGCGCTGCTGCCTCTGCTTCTTCTGGCTGTCAAAGCCTTGATGACTTGTGCTGCTGCCGCAGCCACTTCTGACTGTCAAAGGCTCGAAGACCTGAGCTACTGCCTCTGCCTCTTCTGGATGTCAAAGCCTTGACGACCTGCGCAGCTGCCTCTGCTTCTTCTGGCTGTCAAAGCCTCGATGACCTGCGCTGCTGCCTCTGCCTCTTCTGGCTGTCAAAGCCTCGATAACCTGCGCAGCTGCCTCTGCTTCTTCTGGGTGTCAAAGCCTCAACGACCTGTGCTGCTGCCTCTGCCTCTTCTGGCTTTCAAAGACTCGACAGCCTGCACTGCTGCCTCTGCCTCTACTGGCTGTCAAAGCCTCAACGACCTGTGCTACTGCCGCTGCATCTTCTGGCTGTCAAAGCCTCAACGACCTGCACTGCTGCCTCTGCCTCTTCTGGCTTTCAAAGCCTCGACGACGTGCGCTGCTGCCACAGCCCCTTCTGGCTGTCAAAGCCTCGATGACCTGTGCTACTGCCGCAGCCACTTCTGACTATCAAAGGCTCCAAGACCTGAGCTGCTGCCGCTGCCTCTTCTGGCTGTCGAAGACTCGACAACCTGCGCTCCTGCGACTTCCCCTTCTGGCTGTCAAAGCCTAGACGACCTGTGCTACTGTCTCTGCTTCTTATGTCTGTCAAAGCCTCGATTATCTGCGCTGCTGCCGCAGCCCCTTCTGGCTGTCAAAGCTTTTGATGACCTGCGCTGCTGCCGCAGCCCATTCTGGCTGTCAAAGCATCGGTGACTTGCGCTGCTGCCTCTGCCTCTTCTGGCTGTCAAAAACTCGACAACCTGTGCTGCTGCCTCTGCTTCTTCTGGCTGTCAAAGCCTCGACGACCTGTGCTGCTGCCTCTGCCTCTTCTGCTGGTCAAAGACTTGACAAGCTGCTCTGCTGCGACTGCCACTTCTGGCTGTCAAAGCCTCGACGACCTGCGCAGCTGTCTCTGCTTCTTCTGGGGGTCAAAGCCTCGATGACCTGCGCTGCTGCCTCTGCCTCTTCTGGCTGTCAAAGCCTCTATGACCTGCGCTGCTGCCTCTTCCTCTTCTGGCTGTCAAAGACTCGACAACCTGCGCTGCTGCCTCTGCCTCTTCTGGCTGTCAAAGCCTCAACGAGCTGTGCTGCTGCGACTGCCCCTTCTGGGTGTCAAAGCCTCAACGACATGTGCTGCTGCGACTGCCCCGTCTGGCTATCAAAGCCTCAACAACCTGTGCTGCTGCCTCTGCCTCTTCTGCTTGTCAAAGACTCGACAAACTGCGCTGCTGCGACTGCTACTTCTGGCTGTCAAAGCCTCGACGACCTGTGCTGCTGCCTCTTGCCTCTTCTGGCTGTCAAAGCCTCGATGACCTGCGCAGCTGCCTCTGCTTCTTCTGGGTGTCAAAGCCTCGATGACCTGTGCTGCTGCCTCTGCCTCTTCTGGCTGTCAAAGACTCGACAACCTGTGCTGCTGCCTCTGCTTCTTCTGGCTTTAAAAGCCTTCATGACCTGTGCTGCTGCCGCAGCCCCTTCGGGCTGTCAAAGCCTCGATGACCTGCGCTGCTGCCGCAGCCCCTTCTGACTGTCAAAGCATCGATGACCTGCGGTGCTGCGTCTGCGTCTTCTGGCTGTCAAAGCCTCGATGGCCTGCGGTGCTGCCTCTGCCTCTTCTGGCTGTCAAAAACTCGACAACCTGTGCTGCTGCCTCTGCTTCTTCTGGCTGTCAAAGCCTCGACGACCTGTGCTGCTGCCTCTGCCTCTTCTGCTGGTCAAAGACTTGACAAGCTGCGCTGCTGCGACTGCCACTACTGGCTGTCAAAGCCTCGACGACCTGCGCAGCTGTCTCTGCTTCTTCTGGGGGTCAAAGCCTCGATGACCTGCGCTGCTGCCTCTGCCTCTTCTGGCTGTCAAAGCCTCTATGACCTGCGCTGCTGCCTCTTCCTCTTCTGGCTGTCAAAGACTCGACAATCTGCGCTGCTGCCTCTGCCCCTTCTGGCTGTCAAAGCCTCAACGAGCTGTGCTGCTGCGACTGCCCCTTCTGGGTGTCAAAGCCTCAATGACATGTGCTGCTGCGACTGCCCCGTCTGGCTATCAAAGCCTCAACAACCTGTGCTGCTGCCTCTGCCTCTTCTGCTTGTCAAAGACTCGACAAACTGCGCTGCTGCGACTGCTACTTCTGGCTGTCAAAGCCTCGACGACCTGTGCTGCTGCCTCTTGCCTCTTCTGGCTGTCAAAGCCTCGATGACCTGCACAGCTGCCTCTGCTTCTTCTGGGTGTCAAAGCCTCGATGACCTGTGCTGCTGCCTCTGCCTCTTCTGGCTGTCAAAGACTCGACAACCTGTGCTGCTGCCTCTGCTTCTTCTGGCTTTAAAAGCCTTCATGACCTGTGCTGCTGCCGCAGCCCCTTCGGGCTGTCAAAGCCTCGATGACCTGCGCTGCTGCCGCAGCCCCTTCTGACTGTCAAAGCATCGATGACCGGCGGTGCTGCGTCTGCGTCTGCGTCTTCTGGCTGTCAAAGCCTCGATGGCCTGCGGTGCTGCCTCTGCCTCTTCTGGCTGTCAAAAACTCGACAACCTGTGCTGCTGCCTCTGCTTCTTCTGTCTGTCAAGGCCTCAACGACCTGTGCTGCTGCCTCTGCCTCTTCTGCTTGTCAAAGACTCGACAACCTGCGCTACTGCGACTGCCACTTCTGGCTGTCAAAGCCTCGACGACCTGTGCTGCTGCCTCTGCCACTTCTGGCTGTCAAAGACTTGACAACCTGCACTGCTGCGACCGCCCCTTCTGGCTGTCAATCCCTCGACGACCTGTGATGCTGCCTCTGCCACAGCCTCTTCTGGCTGTCAAAGACTCGACAACCTGTGCTGCTGCCTCTACTTCTTCTGGCTTTAAAACCTTGCATGACCTGTGCTGCTGCCGCAGCCCCTTCTGGCTGTCAAAGCATCGATGACCTGCGCTGCTGCCTCTGCCTCTTCTGGCTGTCAAAGCCTCGATGGCCTGCGCTGCTGCCTCTGTCTCTTCTGGCTGTCAAAAACTCGACAACCTGTGCTGCTGCCGCTGCTTCTTCTGGCTGTCAAAGCCTCGACGACCTGTTCTGCTGCCTCTGCCTCTTCTGCTTGTCAAAGACTCGACAAACTGCGCTGCTGCGACTGCTACTTCTGGCTGTCAAAGCCTCGACGACCAGTGCTGCTGCCTCTTGCCTCTTCTGGCTGTCAAAGCCTCGACGACCTGCGCAGCTGCCTCTGCTTCTTCTGGCTGTCAATCCCTCGATGACCTGCGCTGCTGCCTCTGCCTCTTCTGGATGTCAAAGCCTCGACGACCTGCGCAGCTGCCTCTGCTTCTTCTGGGTGTCAAAGCCTCGATTACCTGCGCTGCTGCCTCTGCCTCTTCTGGCTGTCAAAGACTCGACAACCTGTGCTGCTGCCTCTGCCTCTTCTGGCTGTCAAAGCCTCAACGACCTGTGCTGCTGCCGCTGCCTCTTCTGGCTGTCAAAGCCTCAACGACCTGCACTGCTGCCTCTTCCTCTTCTGGCTTTCAAAGCCGCGACGACGTGCGCTGCTGCCACAGCCCCTTCTGGCTGTCAAAGCCTCGATGACCTGTGCTGCTGCCGCAGCCACTTCTGACTGTCAAAGGCTCGAAGACCTGAGCTGCTACCTCTGCTTCTTCTGGGTGTCAAAGCCTCGATGACCTGCGCTGCTGCCTCTGCCTCTTCTGGATGTCAAAGCCTCGACGACCTGCGCAGCTGCCTCTGCTTCTTCTGGGTGTCAAAGCCTCGACGACCTGCGCTGCTGCCTCTGCCTCTTCTGGCTTTCAAAGACTCGACAACCTGCACTGCTGCCTCTGCCTCTACTGGCTGTCAAAGCCTCGATGACCTGTGCTGCAGCCGCAGCCACTTCTGACTGTCAAAGGCTCCAAGACCTGAGCTGCTGCCGCTGCCTCTTCTGGCTGTCGAAGACTCGACAACCTGCGCTCCTGCAACTGCCCCTTCTGGCTGTCAAAGCCTAGACGACCTGTGCTACTGTCTCTGCTTCTTATGTCTGGCAAAGCCTCGATGACCTGCGCTGCTGTCGCAGCCCCTTCTGGCTGTCAAAGCTTTTGATGACCTGCGCTGCTGCCGCAGCCCATTCTGGCTGTCAAAGCATCGGTGACTTGTGCTGCTGCCTCTGCCTCTTCTGGCTGTCAAAAACTCGACAACCTGTGCTGCTGCCTCTGCCTCTTCTGCTTGATAAAGAATTGACAAGCTGCGCTGCTGCGACTGCCACTTCTGGCTGTCAAAGCCTCGACCACCTGTGCTGCTGCCTCGGCGTCTGCTGGCTGTGAAAGCCTCGACGACCTGCACAGCTGTCTCTGCTTCTTCTGTGTGTCAAAGCCGCGATGACCTGCGCTGCTGCCTCTGCCTCTTCTGGCTGTCAAAGCCTCTATGACTTGCGCTGCTGCCTCTTCCTCTTCTGGCTGTCAAAGACTCGACAACCTGCCCTGCTGCCTCTGCCCCTTCTGCCTGTCAAAGCCTCAACGAGCTGTGCTGATGCGACTGCCCCTTCTGGCTGTCAAAGACTCAACGACATGTGCTGCTGCCACTGCCCCGTCTGGCTATCAAAGCCTCAACAACCTGTGCTGCTGCCTCTGCCTCTTCTGCTTGTCAAAGACTCGACAAACTGCGCTGCTGCGACTGCTACTTCTGGCTGTCAAAGCCTCGACGACCTGTGCTGCTGCCTCTTGCCTCTTCTGGGTGTCAAAGCCTCGATGACCTGCGCTGCTGCCTCTGCCTCTTCTGGATGTCAAAGCCTCGACGACCTGCGCGGCTGCCTCTGCTTCTTCTGGGTGTCAAAGCCTCGATTACCTGCGCTGCTGCCTCTGCCTCTTCTGGCTGTCAAAGACTCGACAACCTGTGCTGCTGCCTCTGCCTCTTCTGGCTGTCAAAGCCTCAACGACCTGTGCTGCTGCCGCTGCCTCTTCTGGCTGTCAAAGCCTCAACGACCTGCACTGCTGCCTCTTCCTCTTCTGGCTTTCAAAGCCGCGACGACGTGCGCTGCTGCCACAGCCCCGTCTGGCTGTCAAAGCCTCGATGACCTGTGCTGCTGCCGCAGCCACTTCTGACTGTCAACGGCTCGAAGACCTGAGCTGCTACCTCTGCTTCTTCTGGGTGTCAAAGCCTCGATGACCTGCGCTGCTGCCTCTGCCTCTTCTGGATGTCAAAGCCTAGACGACCTGAGCTGCTACCTCTGCCTCTTCTGGCTGTCAAAGCCTCAACGACCTGCAATGCTGCCTCTTCCTCTTCTGGCTTTCAAAGACTCGACAACCTGCACTGCTGCCTCTGCCTCAACTGGCTGTCAAAGCCTCAACGACATGTGCTGCTGCCGCTGCCTCTTCTGGCTGTCAAAGCCTCAACGACCTGCACTGCTGCCTCTGCCTCTTCTGGCTTTTAAAGACTTGACGACGTGCGCTGCTGCCAGAGCCCCTTCTGGCTGTCAAAGCCTCGATGACCTGTGCTGCTGCCGCAGCCACTTCTGACTGTCAAAGGCTCCAAGACCTGAGCTGCTGCCGCTGCCTCTTCTGGCTGTCGAAGACTCGACAACCTGCGCTCCTGCGACTGCCCCTTCTGGCTGTCAAAGCCTAGACGACCTGTGCTACTGTCTCTGCTTCTTATGTCTGGCAAAGCCTCGATGACCTGCGCTGCTGCCGAAGCCCCTTCTGGCTGTCAAAGCTTTTGATGACCTGCGCTGCTGCCGCAGCCCATTCTGGCTGTCAAACCATCGGTGACTTGCGCTGCTGCCTCTGCCTCTTCTGGCTGTCAAAAACTCGACAACCTGTGCTGCTGCCTCTGCTTCTTCTGGCTGTCAAAGCCTCGACGACCTGTGCTGCTGCCTCTGCCTCTTCTGCTTGTCAAAGACTTGACAAGCTGCGCTGCTGCGACTGCCACTTCTGGCTGTCAAAGCCTCGACCACCTGTGCTGCTGCCTCTGCGTCTGCTGGCTGTGAAAGCCTCGACGACCTGCGCAGCTGTCTCTGCTTCTTCTGGGTGTCAAAGCCGCGATGACCTGCGCTGCTGCCTCTGCCTCTTCTGGCTGTCAAAGCGTCTATGACCTGCGCTGCTGCCTCTTCCTCTTCTGGCTGTCAAAGACTCGACAACCTGCGCTGCTGCCTCTGCCCCTTCTGGCTGTCAAAGCTTCAACGAGCTGTGCTGCTGCGACTGCCCCTTCTGGCTGTCAAAGACTCAACGACATGTGCTGCTGCGACTGCCCTGTCTGGCTATCAAAGCCTCAACAACCTGTGCTGCTGCCTCTGCCTCTTCTGCTTCTCAAAGACTCGACAAACTGCGCTGCTGCGACTGCTACTTCTGGCTGGCAAAGCCTCGACGACCTGTGCTGCTGCCTCTTGCCTCTTCTGGCTGTCAAAGCCTCGATGACCTGCGCAGCTGCCTCTGCTTCTTCTGGGTGTCAAAGCCTTCATGACCTCTGCTGCTGCCGCAGCCCCTTCGGGCTGTCAAAGCCTCGATGACCTGCGGTGCTGCGTCTGCGTCTTCTGGCTGTCAAAGCCTCGATGGCCTGCGGTGCTGCCTCTGCCTCTTCTGGCTGTCAAAAACTCGACAACCTGTGTTGCTGCCTCTGCTTCTTCTCTCTGTCAAGGCCTCAACGACCTGTGCTGCTGCCTCTGCCTCTTCTGCTTGTCAAAGACTCGACAACCTGCGCTACTGCGACTGCCACTTCTGGCTGTCAAAGCCTCGACGACCTGTGCTGCTGCCTCTGCCACTTCTGGCTGTCAAAGACTCGACAACCTGCACTGCTGCAACCACCCCTTCTGGCTGTCAAGCCCTCGACGACCTGTGATGCTGCCTCTGCCACAGCCCCTTCTGGCTGTCAAAGACTCAACGACCTGTGCTGCTGCTATGCCTCTTCTGACTGTCAAAGTCTCGACAACCTGTGCTGCTGCCTCTACTTCTTCTGGCTTTAAAAGCTTGCATGACCTGTGCTGCTGCTGCAGCCCCTTCTGGCTGTCAAAGCCTCGATGACCTGCACTGCTGCGTCTGCGTCTTCTGGCTGTCAAAGCCTTGATGGCCTGTGGTGCTTCCTCTGTCTCTTCTGGCTGGCAAATGTGGACAGCCTGTGCTGCTGCCTCTGCCTCTTCTGCTTGTCAAAGACTCGACAACCTGCGCTGCTGCGACTGCCACTTCTGGCTGTCAAAGTTTCGACAACGTGCGCTGCTGCCTCTGCCAATTCTAGCTGTCAAAGACTCGACAACCTGTGCTGCTGCCTCTGCTTCTTCTGGCTGTCATAGCCTCGACGACATGTGCTGCTGCCTCTGCCTCTTCTGCTTGTCAAAGACTTGACAAGCTGCGCTGCTGCGACTACCACTTCTGGCTGTCAAAGCCTCGACGACCTGTGCTGCTGCCTCTGCGTCTGCTGGCTGTGAAAGCCTCGACAACCTGCGCAGCTGCCTCTGCTTCTTCTGGGTGTCAAAGCCTCGACGACCTGCGCAGCTGCCTCTGCTTCTTCTGGGTGTCAAAGCCTCGATGACCTGCGCTGCTGCCTCTTCCTCTTCTGGCTGTCAAAGCCTCGATGGCCTGCGCTGCTGCCTCTGTCTCTTCTGGCTGTCAAAAACTCGACAACCTGTGCTGCTGCCTCTGCTTCTTCTGGCTGTCAAAGCCTCGACGACCTGTTCTGCTGCCTCTGCCTCTTCTGCTTGTCAAAGACTCGACAAACTGCGCTGCTGCGACTGCTACTTCTGGCTGTCAAAGCCTCGATGACCTGTTCTGCTGCCTCTGCCTCTTCTGCTTGTCAAAGACTCGACAAACTGCGCTGCTGCGACTGCTACTTCTGGCTGTCAAAGCCTCGACCACCTCTGCTGCTGCCTCTGCGTCTGCTGGCTGTGAAAGCCTCGACGACCTGCGCAGCTGTCTCTGCTTCTTCTGGGTGTCAAAGCCGCGATGACCTGCGCTGCTGCCTCTGCCTCTTCTGGCTGTCAAAGCCTTTATGACCTGTGCTGCTGCCTCTTCCTCTTCTGGCTGTCAAAGACTCGACAACCTGCGCTGCTGCCTCTGCCCCTTCTGGCTGTCAAAGCCTCAACAAGCTGTGCTGCTGCGACTGCCCCTTCTGGCTGTCAAAGACTCAACGACATGTGCTGCTGCGACTGCCCCGTCTGGCTATCAAAGCCTCAACAACCTGTGCTGCTGCCTCTGCCTCTTCTGCTTGTCAAAGACTCGACAAACTGCGCTGCTGCGACTGCTACTTCTGGCTGTCAAAGCCTCGACGACCTGTGCTGCTGCCTCTTGCCTCTTCAGGCTGTCAAAGCCTCGATGACCTGCGCAGCTGCCTCTGCTTCTTCTGGGTGTCAAAGCCTCGATGACCTGCGCTGCTGCCTCTGCCTCTTCTGGATGTCAAAGCCTCGACGACCTGCGCAGCTGCCTCTGCTTCTTCTGGGAGTCAAAGCCTCGACGACCTGCGCTGCTGCCTCTGCCTCTTCTGGCTGTCAAAGACTCGACAACCTGGGCTGCTGCCTCTGCTTCTTCTAGCTTTAAAAGCCTTCATGACCTCTGCTGCTGCCGCAGCCCCTTCGGGCTGTCAAAGCCTCGATGACCTGCGGTGCTGCGTCTGCGTCTTCTGGCTGTCAAAGCCTTGATGGCCTGTGGTGCTTCCTCTGCCTCTTCTGGCTGGCAAAAAGTCGACAACCTGTGCTGCTGCCTCTGCCTCTTCTGCTTGTCAAAGCCTCGACAACCTGTGCTGCTGCGACTGCCTCTTCTGCTTGTCAAAGACTCGACAACCTGCGCTACTGCGACTGCCACTTCTGGCTGTCAAAGCCTCGACGACCTGTGCTGCTGCCTCTGCCACTTCTGGCTGTCAAAGACTCGACAACCTGTACTGCTGCGACCACCCCTTCTGGCTGTCAAGCCCTCGATGACCTGTGATGCTGCCTCTGCCACAGCCTCTTCTGGCTGTCAAAGACTCGACAACCTGTGCTGCTGCCTCTACTTCTTCTGGCTTTAAAAGCTTGCATGACCTGTGCTGCTGCCGCAGCCCCTTCTGGCTCTCAAAGCCTCGATGACCTGTGCTGCTGCGTCTGCGTCTTCTGGCTGTCAAAGCCTTGATGGCCTGTGGTGCTTCCTCTGTCTCTTCTGGCTGGCAAAAAGTGGACAACCTGTGCTGCTGCCTCTGCCTCTTCTGCTTGTCAAAGGCTCGACAACCTGCACTGCTGCGACTGCCACTTTTGGCTGTCAAATCCTCGACGACCTGCGCTGCTGCGACTGCCACTTCTGGCTGTCAAAGTTTCGACAACGTGCGCTGCTGCCTCTGCCACTTCTAGCTGTCAAAGACTCGACAACCTGTGCTGCTGCCTCTGCTTCTTCTGGCTGTCATAGCCTCGACGACATGTGCTGCTGCCTCTGCCTCTTCTGCTTGTCAAAGACTTGACAAGCTGCGCTGCTGCGACTACCACTTCTGGCTGTCAAAGCCTCGACGACCTGTGCTGCTGCCTCTGCGTCTGCTGGCTGTGAAAGCCTCGACAACCTGCGCAGCTGCCTCTGCTTCTTCTGGGTGTCAAAGCCTCGATGACCTGCGCTGCTGCCTCTTCCTCTTCTGGCTGTCAAAGACTCGACAACCTGCGCTGCTGCCTCTGCCCCTTCTGGCTGTCAAAGCCTCAACGAGCTGTGCTGCTGCGACTGCCCTTCTGGCTATCAAAGCCTCAACGACATGTGCTGCTGCGACTGCCCCGTCTGGCTATCAAAGCCTCAACAACCTGTGCTGCTGCCTCTGCCTCTTCTGGCTGTCAAAGACTCGACAACCTGTTTCTCTGCTTCTTCTGGCTTTAAAAGCCTGCCTCTGCTTCTTCTGGCTTTAAAAGCCTGCATGACCTGTGCTGTTCCTGCAGCCCAATCTGGCTGTCAAAGCCTCGATGACCTGCGCTGCTGCCGCAGCCCCTTCTGGCTGTCAAAGCATCGATGACCTGCGCTGCTGCCTCTGCCTCTTCTGGCTGTCAAAGCCTCGATGGCCTGCGCTGCTGCCTCTGTCTCTTCTGGCTGTCAAAAACTCGACAACCTGTGCTGCTGCCTCTGCTTCTTCTGGCTGTCAAAGCCTCGACGACCTGTTCTGCTGCCTCTGCCTCTTCTGCTTGTCAAAGACTCGACAAACTGCGCTGCTGCGACTGCTACTTCTGGCTGTCAAAGCCTCGACGACCAGTGCTGCTGCCTCTTGCCTCTTCTGGCTGTCAAAGCCTCGACGACCTGCGCAGCTGCCTCTGCTTCTTTTGGGTGTCAAAGCCTCGATAACCTGTGCTGCTGCCTCTGCCTCTTCTGGCTGTCAAAGACTCGAAAACCTGTGCTGCTGCCTCTGCCTCTACTGGCTGTCAAAGCCTCAACGACCTGTGCTGCTGCCGCTGCCTCTTCTGGCTGTCAAAGCCTCAACGACCTGCACTGCTGCCTCTGCCTCTTCTGGCTTTCAAAGCCACGAGTACGTGCGCTGCTGCCACAGCCCCTTCTGGCTGTCAAAGCCTCGATGACCTGTGCTGCTGCCGCAGCCACTTCTGACTGTCAAAGGCTCCAAGACCTGAGCTGCTGCCGCTGCCTCTTCTGGCTGTCGAAGACTCGACAACCTGCGCTCCTGCGACTGCCCCTTCTGGCTGTCAAAGCCTAGACGACCTGTGCTGCTGCCTCTGCCTCTTCTGCTTGTCAAAGACTCGACAACCTGCGCTACTGCGACTGCCACTTCTGGCTGTCAAAGCCTCGACGACCTGTGCTGCTGCCTCTGCCTCTTCTGCTTGTCAAAGACTCGACAACCTGCGCTACTGCGACTGCCACTTCTGGCTGTCAAAGCCTCGACGACCTGTGCTGCTGCCTCTGCCACTTCTGGCTGTCAAAGACTCGACAACCTGCACTGCTGCGACTGCCCTTCTGGCTGTCAAAGCCTCAACGACATGTGCTGCTGCGACTGCCCCGTCTGGCTATCAAGGCCTCAACAACCTGTGCTGCTGCCTCTGCCTCTTCTGGCTGTCAAAGACTCGACAACCTGTGCTGCTGCCTTTGCCGCACACCTGATGTCGCATATTATAGGACAGGTTTGTGGTTTGGAAAAAAGAGCCTTACATGTCAAATTGAGACCTGTGCTGGCTGAAATTTGGCTCACAAGCCAAAGATTCGCAACCCCTGCTTTGAAGACTAATGGATTTTTGTTGTTTAGTCATTTAGTCATGTCCTACTCTTCGTGACCCTATGGAGCAGAGCACGCCAGGCCCTCCTGTCTTCCACTGCCTCCCGCATGATCATAGCTTCAAGAACACTGTCCCACCATCTCGTCCTGTTGTCCCCTTCTCCTTGCATCCTCCATCTTTCCCCATCTTTCTCCAGCTTTTAATTTAATGGCTGCTGTCACCATGGAGCCCAAGAAAGTAAAATCTCTCACTGCCTCCATTTCTTCCCCTTCTATTTGCCAGGAGGTGATGGGCCCAGTGGCCATGATCTTCGTTTTTTTGATGTTGAGCTTCAGACCATATTTTGCGCTCTCCTCTTTCACCCTCATTAAAAGGTTCTTTAATTCCTGCACACTTTCTGCCATCAGTGTTGTTTCATCTGCATATCTGAGGTTGTTGATATTTCTTCCGGCAATCTTAATTCCGGCTAGGTATTCATCCAGCCCAGCCTTTCACATGATGAATTCTGCATATAAGTTAAATAAGCAGGGAGACAATATACAGCCTTGTCGTACTCCTTTCCCAATTTTGAACCAATCGAGATTTCTCAGGAGATAGATGAGGTGATCAGGCACTCCCATTTCTTTAAGAACTTGCCATAGTTTGCTGTGGTCAACACAGTCAAAGGCTTTTGCATAGTCAATGAAGCAGAAGTAGATGTCTTTCTGGAACTCTCTAGCTTTCTTCATAATCCAGCGCATGTTTGAAACTGGGTCTTTGGTTCCTCTACCTCTTCTAAATCCAGCCTGCACTTCTGGGAGTCTTCCTTGTAGAATTTTAAGCATAACCTTGCTAGCATCCTTACCACTTTTGTCCTTTATTATGGTAATCTTTGGACGAAATGTTACTTTCATATCTCCAGTTTTCTTGAACAAATCTCTGGTTCTTCCCATTCTGTTGTTTTCCTCTATTTCTTTGCATTGCTCATTTAAGAAGGCCTTTTTGTCTCTCTTTGCTATTTTTTGGAAATCTGCATTCAATTTCCTCTATCTTTCACTATCTCCCTCACATTTTGCTTGCCTTCTCTCCCCCACTATTTGTAAGGCCTTGTTGGACAGCCACTTTGCTTTCTTGCATTTCCTTTTCATTGGGATGTTTTTCGTTGCTGCCTCCTGTATAATGTTGCGAGCCTCCATCTATAGTTCTTCAGGCACTCTGTCCAGCAAATCTAAATCCTTAAACCTGTTCCTCACTTCCACTGTGTATTCATAAGGGATTTGATTTAGATTGTATCTTACCGCCCCAGTGGTTTTTCCTACTTTCTTCATTTTTTAAAAATATAATATTTATTCCTTTTCCAACAATTTAAACACTACAAAACAGAAAAACAATACAATACAATACAAAAACACTACATAACACTAACACATTAAACTAACAAAACAAAACAAAAACAGTTTAAAACACATCAAATAATTTCAGTATCTTATCTTTCATTCACTTATTTCCGCGACCTCCTCACACCTCCCTTTTTGTATTCCACTTCTATTAATTGTTTCAGCAATTCCTTTCCATCTTCCTCTGTTTTCTATCCTATAATTATCTTAACACATTCTAACCTTATTTTTTCCTTTAATACTCTATTAATCCGTTTATACTTAATTCCTTATAACATTTCTACTAAAGCCATATAACTTCATTCCAACATTTTCCTAACATTCATTAATTTCACAATATTTCCGTAAATAATCTTTAAACCTTTTCCAGTCTTCTTCCACCAACTCTTCTCCCTGGTCTCGGATTCTGCCAGTCATTTCCGCCCGTTCCATGTGGTCCATCAACTTCATCTGCCATTTTTCCCGGGTGGGTAAATCTTGTGTCTTCCAATACTTTGCGATGTGTATTCTTGCTGCTGTTGTTGCATACATTAAAAATGTTCTATCCTTCTTTGGCACCTATTGGCCGACCATGCCCAGGAGAAAGGCCTCTGGTTTCTTCAGGAAGGTATATTTGAATACCTTTTTCATTTCATTATAAATCATTACCCAGAATGTCTTAATCCTTGGGCATGTCCACCAAAGGTGAAAGAATGTACCATCAGTCTCATTACATTTCCAACATTTATCGTCGGGTAAATGATAATTTTTTGTAAGCTTGACTGGTGTCATGTACCACCTGTAAATCATTTTCATTAAGTTTTCTCTTAGGGCATTACATGCCGTGAATTTCATGCCTGTGGTCCATAACTGTTCCCAGTCAGCCATCATTATGTTGTGTCCAACATCTTGTGCCCATTTAATGATATCAGATTTCACCATTTCATCCTGAGTGTTCCATTTCAACAGCAAGTTATACATTCTTGACAAATTCTTGATTTTTGAGTCTAACAATTCTGTTTCCAATTTTGATTTTTCCACCTGGAAGCCAACTTTTTTGTCCAAATTGTATGCCTCTATGATTTGATAATAATGGAGCCAATCTCGCACTTTATTTTTCAATTTTTCAAAACTCTGCAATTTTATTCTGTCTCCATCTTGTTCCAAAATTTCCCAATATTTCGGCCATTTGTCCTCCATATTGAGTTTTTTTCTGTGCCTTCGCTTCCATTGGTGACAACCATCTTGGGGTTTTCTTTTCTAACAAATCCTTATATCTTATCTAAACATCAAACAATGCTTTTCTAACAATATGATTTTTAAAAGCTTTGTGTGCTTTTACCTTATCATACCACAAATATGCATGCCAACCAAAAACATTATTGAAACCTTCTAGATCCAACACGTCAGTGTTTTTTTTTCTTTTTTTAAAAAAATAAATAATATTTATTACTTTTCCAACAATTTAAACACTACAAATAAAAAAACAATACAATACAATAAAAAAACAATACAATACAATACAAAAACACTACATAACAGTAACACACTAAACTAAAAAACAAACAAACACAATTTAAAACACATCAAACAAATTCAGTATCTTATCTTTCATTCACTTATTTCCGCGACCTCCTCGCACCTCCCTTTTTGTATTCCACTTCTGTTAATTGTTTCAGCAATTCCTTTCCATCTTCCTCTGTTTTCTGTCCTGTAATTATCTTAACATATTCTAACCTTATTTTTCCCTTTAATACACTAATAATCTATTTGTACTTAGTTCCTTATAACATTTCTACTAAAGCCATATAACTTCATTCCAACATTTTCCTAACATTCATTAATTTTACAGGATTTCTGTAAATAGTCTTTAAACTTTTTCCAGTCTTCTTCCACCGACTCTTCTCCCTGGTCTCGGATTCTGCCAGTCATTTCCACCAATTCCATGTAGTCCATCAACTTCATCTGCCATTCTTCCCGGGTGGGTAAATCTTGTGTCTTCCAATACTTTGCGATGAGTATTCTTGCTGCTGTTGTTGCATACATTAAAAATGTTCTATCCTTCTTTGGCACCAATTGGCCGACCATGCCCAGGAGAAAGGCCTCTGGTTTCTTCAGGAAGGTATATTTGAATACCTTTTTCATTTCATTATAAATCATTACCCAGAATGTCTTAATCCTTGGGCATGTCCACCAAAGGTGAAAGAATGTACCATCAGTCTCATTACATTTCCAACATTTATCGTCGGGTAAATGATAATTTTTTGTAAGCTTGACTGGTGTCATGTACCACCTGTAAATCATTTTCATTAAATTCTCTCTTAGGGCATTACATGTCGTAAATTTCATACCTGTGGTCCATAACTGTTCCCAGTCAGCCATCATTATGTTATGTCCAACATCTTTTGCCCATTTAATCATAGCAGATTTCACCGTTTCATCCTGAGTGTTCCATTTCAGCAACAAGTTATACATTCTTGACAAATGCTTAGTTTTTGGATCTAATAATTCTGTTTCCAATTTTGATTTTTCCACCTGGAAGCCAACTTTTTTGTCCAAATTTTATGCCTCCATTATTTGGTAATAATGGAGCCAATCTCGCACTTTATTTTTCAATTTTTCAAAGCTCTGCAATTTTATTCTGTCACCATCTTGTTCCAAAATTTCCCAATATTTCGGCCATTTGTCCTCCATATTGAGTTTTTTCTGTGCCTTCGCTTCTATTGGTGACAACCATCTTGGGGTTTTCTTTTCTAACAAATCCTTATATCTTATCCAATCATTGAACAGTGCTTTTCTAACAATATGGTTTTTAAACGCTTTATGTGCTTTTACCTTATCATACCACAAATATGCATGCCAACCAAATGCATTATTGAAACCTTCTAGATCCAGCACGTCAGTGTTTTCAAGAAGCAGCCATTCTCTCAGCCAGCAAAAAGCAGCTGATTCATAGTAAAGTTTAAGGTCTGGCAGGGCAAATCCACCTCTTTCTTTAGCATCAGTTAATATCTTAAATTTTATTCTAGGCTTCTTGCCCTGCCAGACAAATCTAGAAATATCTTTCTGCCACTTCTTGAAACAATCCATCTTGTCCAGAATTTGCAATGTTTGAAACAAAAACAACTTGGCAATACATTCATTTTTATCACAGCAATTCGGCCTAACAATGATAACTTCAAATTTGACCATATTTCTAAGTCCCTTTTCACTTCAATCCAACATTTTTCATAATTATCCTTAAATAATTCACATTCTTAGCAGTCATGTTAACCCCTAAATATTTCACTTTCTTAACCAATGTTAGTCCTGTCTCCTCCTGAAACTTCTCTCTCTCATTCACAGTTAAGTTTTTCTCTAAAACCTTAGTTTTCATCTTGTTCAACTTAAAACCTGCTACCTGTCTGAATTCTTGAATCAGTTCCAGTACTCTTTTAGTACTAGATTCTGGCTCCTGTAAAGTCAATACTAAATCATCAGCAAATGCTTTCAGTTTGTACTGTTTAGTACTGTTTAGATCCCAGTTGTATACCTTTAACCTCTTGGTCCTTTCTAATCATATTTACCAAAACCTCAAGGACCGATATAAAGAGCAATGGAGAAATTGGGCAGCCTTGTCGTGTCCCTTTCTCAATCCTAAACTCTTCTGTCACTACATTGTTCACAATTAATTTTGCCTTTTGTTCTGAATAAATTGCACCTATACCATTTTCAAAACCTTGACCTACCCCCATCCCCCATAAAACAATAAATGTTGTCAAAGGCCTTCTCTGCGTCTACAAAAATCAAAACTGCCTTAGTATTGATATTCACTTGTAATTTTTCTAGAATATTAATTATATTCCTCGTATTATCAGACAAATGTCTGCCCGGGAGAACACCTTTTTTAATCTTTTAGCCAAAATATCTGCAAAAAAATTGTAATCCACATTAAGCAGCAATATGGGGCGGTAATTCTTAAGCTGTGTCTTTTCAGTCTCTGTTTTCGGTATAAGTGTAATATAAGCTTCCTTCCACGACTCTGGTGCCCTTTTCCCCTCCAATATTTCATTACAGACTTCCTTCAATGGTTGTATTAACCATTCTTTCAAAGGTCTGTAATATCTTGAAGTCAAACCATCCAGTCCTGGAGATTTACCTAATTGCATGTTCTGGATGGCCCCTTCCACTTCCTGATCTGTTATTTTGTAATTCAACATTAGCTGGCTTTCCTGAGAGATTTTATGTAGTCCATTTATTTTCAAAAATCGATCAATATCCATTTCTTTCTGCTTCTCCTGTGTATAAAGTTGTTTAAAATACCTCTGAAAGCACTTCCTAATCTCCACTGGGTTCTGTATATTCTTTCCTTCCACTTCCAAATTAGTAATAGTATTAAGTTTTTGTCTTTTTTTCATTTGCCAGGCCAACAATTTTCCACACTTATTTGCCGATTCAAATGTCTTTTGCCTCATCTGTTTAATCTTCCATTCTATTTCCTGATTCATCAGCTTCGTATATTGTACTTGGTATAACTTTATCTCTTTCAGGATCTCCTGTGACTTTGGTTTTGCTCTCAGTTTCTTCTCTCCTTCCTTTATTTTCTCCAGGATTTTATCCTTTTTTTCATTTTGAGTTCTCTTCTTAACTGCATTCTGTTGTATTAAAAATCCTCTCATAACCGCTTTACTTGCGTCCCAAATTATTCTTTTTTTCCACTGTAGTAGTCATATTTATCTCAAAATAGTCTCTCAGACTTTTTTGGGCCTTCTTGGTCACTTCTTCATTCCTGAACAATGTATCGTTCATCCTCCATCTAAAGGAACCAATTGGCGTCAATTTAATTTCCATCTTCACAGCATTATGGTCAGAACAAGTTTTGGGGCAAATCTCCACTTTGCTAGTCTTCGGAACCAGTCCTCTAGTTATCCAAATTTGGTCAATTCTTGTCCATGTCATTTTAGCCTCAGAGAAGAAAGTTCCCTCTCTTCCCCGAGGACTCTTCATTCTCCAAATGTCAACTAAGTCCATATTTTCAGTCATGTCAAAAAAGGTTTTTGGTAGTCTACCATCTTTAGTGACTACCTGTCTCTGTGCCTTGTCCATATTTGTAGACACCACTCCATTCATATCTCCCATCAAAATCATATTATAGTCCATATAATCCATCAGAGTCTCATGTAACTTCTTAAAGAACTCCGATTTTCCTTCATTTGGTGCATAGATGCCTACTATCAAGAACTGCTCTCCTTGTGATTGAATTTCAATTGCAACAAATCTTCCTTGGTCATCTTTGAATATAAATTTCGGTGATAGGCTCTCCTTTGCATAAAGGACCACTCCTCTTTTTTAAACTTTATCTGATGAGATAAATTCATGGCCCAATCTTTTATTACTCAATATCTTCCTGTGTAGCCTTATCACATGTGTTTCTTGTAAACAGTTCAAGTCCAATTGTTCTTTTTTCAATAAATGAGACTCTCCGCCTTTTTTCTGGGGAGTTCAGTCCATTTACATTCCAGCTCAAAACTTGCAACACCATGATGTAATTACACTGATATTCCTCCAACTGCGCCCAATGCTTGCTCTTCTGTTGGTGGTGTTGGTGACACGTTCACTGGGGGATCCAATCCAAAGGGTAATGCTGATATATCCAATATTCCTCTATTTGGTGATCCGATGCTCTTTGCTCTAGTCCTCTATCTGGTGATCTTCTATCCGATGCTCGTGGCTCTTTTCCAAGTTCCTTCTGCAGATCTTCTTCGTATTTATACAAAACTTTACTTTATCTTCTACTGATCTTATTTTTATTTTCCTTCCTTTGAAACTGAAAGATAGACCTTGGGGAAACTCCCACCTAAAGATGATTTTATTCCTTCTCAGCAGGGCAACCAAGTCTCTGTAGTTAGGCCTAAGATCCAAGAGATATTTCGGGATGTCTTAAAAAATTTCCACTCTTGACTGTTGTACTTCTAAGTTCTTCTGGTAGTGCCAACCCAATATTCTGTCTCTCTCTTCTTTGATTTGGAGGGTAATCAAGCAATCTCTTATTCTATTCTTCTCTTTTTTCCCTCCTCTTCCAAGTCTGAAGGCCTTCACAATTCTAAACTCTTCTCGGCCCAAGTCCAAGTCCCAAAAGTTGGCAAATTCCTGCATGAGAAAGTCTATCAAACTTTCCTTCTCCAATTCAGGTAAAGCTCTGATCAAACTTTCCTTCTCCAATTCAGGTAAAGCTCTGATCCTCAGATTTGTCTGTTTTTCTTTAAGTTCAATCATAGCAAGCTTCAACTTATGGTCATCAAGTTGCCTCTGTAGGGCTGGGACTCTCTCTCTCTCCAGTTGTGTTACTTTACATTCCACAGCAACAGCTTTTTCCCTGGCTTCCTCCGCAGTCTGCTGTATCAAAGTAGATTCCTGTATCAATTTCTGAATGGTTTCTGTATTGGTATTCACCTTTTGACCCAGATTATTTATACTAAATCAATTTTAGTGGTTGCCACATCCACTTTCTTGTTAAGCTGTTACAATGAATCATTTATCTTGCTTAATGCAACCGCTAAGGCCTCTTCTGTTGACATTCCTCTTGATTTTGAGTATGCTGGTACAGCAGCTGAAGAGGCAGGGGGGCTGATGTTGAGGCTCTCCTGGGTTGCTGCAAAGTCTTCCCAGACCTTAATGTTTTTTCAGGAATTGACTGGTCTGTTTTTTCCTTTCCATTTGCCATAACACTTAAAAGATTCAAGGTCAGTCCCAGAGTCACACAGTTTTTTATCTTGCAGCTGGAAATTCCCCCAGCCCAGCACTTGTAACAGTTTCAAAAGCTTCCTCTAGGGGGAAACAGTTTCTATTTATATTAATCCGTAATGTCCCCTTTTAAACACAGTTCAAACAATGAAGTTAGTTTCAATTTTCAGTTACTTTTACTCCTTTTTAAGAGCAGACAGAGACAGTGGAAACAATGTATTTCTCTTATTTAGCTAGCTGTCAATGAACATTCTAATCACTGTCAATGAACGTCAGTCCTGCTACCAGCCCGTTTCCAGGGTCGGAGCAGTGGTATTTTAACTCTCTTCGCTCTCTCCTGCAGACATGCTCCGTCCAAAACTCCCTCCCCCCTTCTCCGGCCTCCAAGGGGGGTTTAATGTTTCTTACCAATGGAAATTTAGTCCTTTACGATAGGCTTTCAAAGACTTCAGCTTGCAGCCTCGTTGCTTCAGTCTAGTTACAAAAGGGGAAGGCGGACTTCCTGTGTTGAACCTCCCCGTTTCGATACCAAATTAGACGTTTAAAAATTCAATTCTCCTGCTTCAGCTCTACTCATGGGTAGTTGCTTTAAAGTCAAATTGTCCACAAGAAAAAAGTCAGCGCTCTCCGGCAACAGCATAGCGGCTTCGCTCCGTGGAAGAAGCAGTCGATTCGAAGCACCGTGCCGCTCACCCCACGTCGCTCCGGATACCTGAAACCGGGTTTCCCCGCGGGTAGGGGAGGTGCAAAGGATGCCCGCCGAATCCCATGTTCACAGGCTTCACCCGCCTGTGATTTTTAATGGGTCTCCAGATTCCCAGTCAGAAGGGGCTGCGGCGGCAGCGCAGGTCTTCGAGGCTTTGACAGCCAGAAGGGGCAGCGGCAGCAGTGCAGGCCGTCGAGGCTTTGACAGCCAGAAGGGGCAGCGGCAGCAGCGCAGGTTGTCGACCCTTTGACAGCCAGAAGAGGCATAGGCAGCAGCACAGTTCATTAAGGCTTTGACAGCCAGAAGAGGCAGTGGCAGCAGTGCAGGCCGTCGAGGCTTTGACAGCCAGAAGGGGCAGCGGCGGCAGCGCAGGTCGTCAACCCTTTGACAGCCAGAAGAGGCATAGGCAGCAGCAC
The DNA here is from genome assembly GCF_964252035.2 of Podarcis erhardii. Taxonomy (NCBI): domain Eukaryota; kingdom Metazoa; phylum Chordata; class Lepidosauria; order Squamata; family Lacertidae; genus Podarcis; species Podarcis erhardii. The sequence goes on from NC_138511.1 coordinate 211,548, forward strand.
AGTTCATTAAGGCTTTGACAGCCAGAAGAGGCAGAGGCAGCAGCGCATATCGTCGAGGCTTGACAGCCAGAAGGGGCAGCAGCGGCAGCGCAGATCGTCGAGGCTTTGACAGCCAGAAGAGGCAGACAGCAGCGCATATCGTTGAGGCTTTGACAGCCAGAAGAGGCTGTGGCAGCAGCGCAGATCGTTGAGGCTTTGACAGCCAGATGGGGCAGCGGCAGCAGCAAAGGTCATCGAGTCTCTGACTTCCAGAAGAACCAGAGGCAGCAGCACAGGTTGTCGAGGCTTTGACAGCCAGAAGGGGCAGAGGCGGCAGCACAGGTTGTCGAGGCTTTGACAGCCAGAAGGGGCTGCGGCAGCAGTGCAGGTCGTCGAGGCTTTGACAGCCAGAAGAGGCAGACAGCAGCGCATATCGTTGAGGCTTTGACAGCCAGAAGAGGCTGTGGCAGCAGCGCAGATCGTTGAGGCTTTGACAGCCAGAAGCGGCTGCGGCAGCAGCGCAGGTCATTGAGGCTTTGACAACAAGAAAAGGAAGAGGCAGCAGCGCAGGTCATCGAGGCTTTGACAGCCAGAAAAAGAAGAGGCAGCAGCACAGATTGTCTAGGCTTTGACAGCCAGAAGAGGCAGAGGCAGCAGCGCAGATCGTCGAGGCTTTGACAGCCAGAAGCAGCAGAGGTAGCAGCGCAGATCGTCGAGGCTTTGACAGCCAGAAGGGGCAGCGGCAGCAGGTCGTCGAGGCTTTGACAGCCAGAAGCGTTAGCAGCACAGGTTGTCAAGGCTTTGACAGCCAGAAGAGGCAGAGGCAGAAGTGCAGGTCGCTGAGGCTTTGACAGCCAGAATGGGCAGCAGCAGCAGCGCAGGTTGTCGAGTCTTTGACAGCCAGAAGAGGCGGAGGCAGCAGTTCAGCTCATCGAGACTTTGACAGCCAGAAGAGGCAGATACAGCAGCGATGATCGTTGAGGCTTTGACAGCCAGAAGCGACAGAGGCAGATGCACAGGTCGTCGAGTCATTGACAGCCAGAAGGGGCAGCGGCAGTAGCGCAGGTCATCGAGGCCTTGACAGCCAGAAGCATCAGTGTCAGCAGTGCAGGTCGTCAAGGCTTTGACAGCCAGAAGAGGCGGAGGCAGCAGCGCAGGTTGTCGAGTCTTTGACAGCCAGAAGAGGCGGAGGCAGCAGTTCAGCTCATCGAGACTTTGACAGCCAGAAGAGGCAGAGGCAGCAGCGCTGATTGTTGAGACTTTGACAGCCAGAAGGGGCAGCGGCAGCAGAGCAGGTTGTCGAGACTTTGACAGCCAGAAAAGGAAGAGGCAGCAGCACAGTTCGTCGAGGCTTTGACAGCCGGAAGAGGCCGAGGCAGCAGCGCATATCGTTGAGGCTTTGACAGCCAGAAGAGGCTTTGGAGCAGCGCAGATCGTTGAGGCTTTGACAGCCAGAAGGGGCTGCGGCAGCAGCGCAGGTCTTCGAGGCTTTGACAAGAAGAAAAGGAAGAGGCAGCAGCGCAGGTCGTCGAGGCTTTGACAGCCAGAAAAGGAAGAGGCAGCAGTGCAGGTCGTCGAGGCTTTGACAGCCAGAAGAGGCAGAGGCAGCAGCACAGATTGTCGAGGCTTTGACAGCCAGAAGAGGCAGAGGCAGCAGCGCAGATCGTCGAGCCTTTGACAGCCAGAAGAGGCAGAGGCAGCAGCGCAGATCGTTGAGGCTTTGACAGCCAGAAGCGTCAGCAGCGCAGGTTGTCAAGGCTTTGACAGCCAGAAGAGGCGGAGGCAGCAGTTCAGCTCATCGAGACTTTGACAGCCAGAAGAGGCATATACAGCAGCGATGATCGTTGAGGCTTTGACAGCCAGAAGCGACAGAGGCAGATGCACAGGTCGTCGAGTCTTTGACAGCCAGAAGGGGCAGCGGCAGTAGCGCAGGTCATCGAGGCCTTGACAGCCAGAAGCATCAGTGTCAGCAGCGCAGGTCGTCAAGGCTTTGACAGCCAGAAGAGGCGGAGGCAGCAGCGCAGGTTGTCGAGGCTTTGACAGCCAGAAGAGGCGGAGGCAGCAGTTCAGCTCATCGAGACTTTGACAGCCAGAAGAGGCAGAGGCAGCAGCGCTGATTGTTGAGACTTTGACAGCCAGAAGGGGCAGCGGCAGCAGAGCAGGTTGTCGAGACTTTGACAGCCAGAAAAGGAAGAGGCAGCAGCACAGTTCGTCGAGGCTTTGACAGCCGGAAGAGGCCGAGGCAGCAGCGCATATCGTTGAGGCTTTGACAGCCAGAAGAGGCTTTGGAGCAGCGCAGATCGTTGAGGCTTTGACAGCCAGAAGGGGCTGCGGCAGCAGCGCAGGTCTTCGAGGCTTTGACAAGAAGAAAAGGAAGAGGCAGCAGCGCAGGTCGTCGAGGCTTTGACAGCCAGAAAAGGAAGAGGCAGCAGTGCAGGTCGTCGAGGCTTTGACAGCCAGAAGAGGCAGAGGCAGCAGCACAGATTGTCGAGGCTTTGACAGCCAGAAGAGGCAGAGGCAGCAGCGCAGATCGTCGAGCCTTTGACAGCCAGAAGAGGCAGAGGCAGCAGCGCAGATCGTTGAGGCTTTGACAGCCAGAAGTGTCAGCAGCGCAGGTTGTCAAGGCTTTGACAGCCAGAGGAGGCGGAGGCAGCAGTGCAGGTCATCGAGGCTTTGACAGCCAGAAGAGGCAGAGGCAGCAGCGTAGATCGTTGAGGCATTGACAGCCAGAAGGGGCAGCGGCAGCAGCACAGGTCGTCAAGGCGTTGACAGCCAGGAGAGTCAGAGGCAGCAGAACAGGTCGTCGAGGCTTTAACAGCCAGAAGGGGCAGCGGCACCAGCGCAGGTCATCGAGGCCTTGACAGCCAGAAGCATCAGTGTCAGCAGCGCAGGTCGTCAAGGCTTTGAAAGCCAGAAGAGGCGGAGGCAGCAGTGCAGGTTGTCGAGGCTTTGACACCCAGAAGAGGCAGAGGCAGCAGTGCAGGTCATCGAGGCTTTGACAGCCAGAAGAGGCAGAGGCAGCAGCACAGGTCGTCGAGGCTTTAACAGCCAGAAGAGGCATAGGCAGCAGCACAGTTCATTAAGGATTTGACAGCCAGAAGAGGCAGCGGCAGCAGCGCATATCGTTGAGGCTTTAACAGCCAGAAGGGGCAGCGGAAGAAACGCAGGACATCGAGGCTTTGACAGCCAGAAGAGGCAGAGGCAGCAGCGCATATCGTCGAGGCTTGACAGCCAGAAGGGGCAGCAGCGGCAGCACAGATCGTTGAGGCTTTGACAGCCAGAAGAGGCAGAGGCAGCAGTGCAGGTCATCAAGGCCATGACAGCCAGAAAAGGAAGAGGCAGCAGCACAGGTTGTCGAGGCTTTGACAGCCAGAAGAGGCAGAGGCAGCAGTGCAGATCGTTGAGGCTTTGACAGGCAGAAGGGGCAGTGGCAGCAGCGCAGGAAGTTGAGGCTTTGACAGCCAGAAGGGGCAGCGGCAGTAGCGCAGATCGTTGAGGCTTTGAAAGCCAGAAGGGGCAGCGGCAGCAGCACGGGACGTCAAGGCTTTGACAGCCAGAAGAGGCAGAGGCAGCAGCGCAGATCGTTGAGGCTTTGACAGCCAGAGGCGTCAGCAGCGCAGGTTGTCAAGGCTTTGACAGCCAGAGGAGGCGGAGGCAGCAGTGCAGGTCATCGAGGCTTTGACAGCCAGAAGAGGCAGAGGCAGCAGCGTAGATCGTTGAGGCATTGACAGCCAGAAGGGGCAGCGGCAGGAGCACAGGTCGTCAAGGCGTTGACAGCCAGGAGAGTCAGAGGCAGCAGAACAGGTCGTCGAGGCTTTAACAGCCAGAAGGGGCAGCGGCACCAGCGCAGGTCGTCGAGGCCTTGACAGCCAGAAGAGGCTGTGGCAGCAGTGCAGATCGTTGAGGCTTTGACAGCCAGAAGGGGCTGCGGTAGCAGCGCAGGTCATCGAGGCTTTGACAACAAGAAAAGGAAGAAGCAGCAGCGCAGGTCATCAAGGCCATGACAGCCAGAAAAGGAAGAGGCAGCAGCACAGGTTGTCGAGGCTTTGAGAGCCAGAAGAGGCAGAGGCAGCAGTGCAGATCGTCGAGGCTTTGACAGGCAGAAGGGGCAGTGGCAGCAGCGCAGGAAGTTGAGGCTTTGACAGCCAGAAGGGGCAGCGGCAGTAGCGCAGATCGTTGAGGCTTTGAAAGCCAGAAGGGGCAGCGGCAGCAGCACGGGACGTCAAGGCTTTGACAGCCAGAAGAGGCAGAGACAGCAGCGCATAACGTTGAGGCTTTGACAGCCAGAAGAGGCTGTGGCAGCAGTGCAGATCGTTGAGGCTTTGACAGCCAGAAGGGGCTGCGGTAGCAGCGCAGGTCATCGAGGCTTTGACAACAAGAAAAGGAAGAGGCAGCAGCGCAGGTCGTCGAGGCTTTGACAGCCAGAAGTGGCAGAGGTAGCAGCGCATAACGTTGAGGCTTTGACAGCGAGAAGAGGCTGTGGCAGCAGTGCAGATCGTTGAGGCTTTGACAGCCAGAAGGGGCTGCGGTAGCAGCGCAGGTCATCGAGGCTTTGACAACAAGAAAAGGAAGAGGCAGCAGCAGCAGGTCGTCAAGGCTTTGACAGCCAGAAGCGTCAGCAGCGCAGGTTGTCAAGGCTTCGACAGCCAGAAGAGGCGGAGGCAGCAGTGCAGGTCATCGAGGCTTTGACAGCCAGAAGGGGCTGTGGCAGAAGAGCAGGTCGTTGAGGCTTTGACAGCCAGAGAGGGCAGCGGCAGCAGCAAAGGTCATCGAGTCTCTGACTTCCAGAAGAACCAGAGGCAGCAGCACAGGTTGTCGAGGCTTTGACAGCCAGAAGGGGCAGAGGCGGCAGCACAGGTTGTCGAGGCTTTGACAGCCAGAAGGGGCTGCGGTAGCAGCGCAGGTCATCGAGGCTTTGACAACAAGAAAAGGAAGAGGCAGCAGCAGCAGGTCGTCAAGGCTTTGACAGCCAGAAGCGTCAGCAGCGCAGGTTGTCAAGGCTTCGACAGCCAGAAGAGGCGGAGGCAGCAGTGCAGGTCATCGAGGCTTTGACAGCCAGAAGGGGCTGTGGCAGAAGAGCAGGTCGTTGAGGCTTTGACAGCCAGACAGGGCAGCGGCAGCAGCAAAGGTCATCGAGTCTCTGACTTCCAGAAGAACCAGAGGCAGCAGCACAGGTTGTCGAGGCTTTGACAGCCAGAAGGGGCAGAGGCGGCAGCACAGGTTGTCGAGGCTTTGACAGCCAGAAGGGGCTGCGGCAGCAGTGCAGGTTGTCGAGGCTTTGACAGCCAGAAGAGGCAGACAGCAGCGCATATCGTTGAGGCTTTGACAGCCAGAAGAGGCTGTGGCAGCAGCACGGGACGTCAAGGCTTTGACAGCCAGAAGAGGCAGAGACAGCAGCGCATAACGTTGAGGCTTTGACAGCCAGAAGAGGCTGTGGCAGCAGTGCAGATCGTTGAGGCTTTGACAGCCAGAAGGGGCTGCGGTAGCAGCGCAGGTCATCGAGGCTTTGACAACAAGAAAAGGAAGAAGCAGCAGCGCAGGTCATCAAGGCCATGACAGCCAGAAAAGGAAGAGGCAGCAGCACAGGTTGTCGAGGCTTTGACAGCCAGAAGAGGCAGAGGCAGCAGTGCAGATCGTCGAGGCTTTGACAGGCAGAAGGGGCAGTGGCAGCAGCGCAGGAAGTTGAGGCTTTGACAGCCAGAAGAGGCAGAGACAGCAGCGCATAACGTTGAGGCTTTGACAGCCAGAAGAGGCTGTGGCAGCAGTGCAGATCGTTGAGGCTTTGACAGCCAGAAGGGGCTGCGGTAGCAGCGCAGGTCATCGAGGCTTTGACAACAAGAAAAGGAAGAGGCAGCAGCGCAGGTCGTCGAGGCTTTGACAGCCAGAAGTGGCAGAGGTAGCAGGGCAGATCGATGAGGCTTTGACAGCCAGAAAGGGCAGCAGCAGCAGGTCGTCAAGGCTTTGACAGCCAGAAGCGTCAGCAGCGCAGGTTGTCAAGGCTTCGACAGCCAGAAGAGGCGGAGGCAGCAGTGCAGGTCATCGAGGCTTTGACAGCCAGAAGGGGCTGTGGCAGAAGAGCAGGTCGTTGAGGCTTTGACAGCCAGACAGGGCAGCGGCAGCAGCAAAGGTCATCGAGTCTCTGACTTCCAAAAGAACCAGAGGCAGCAGCACAGGTTGTCGAGGCTTTGACAGCCAGAAGGGGCAGAGGCGGCAGCACAGGTTGTCGAGGCTTTGACAGCCAGAAGGGGCTGCGGCAGCAGTGCAGGTCGTCGAGGCTTTGACAGCCAGAAGAGGCAGACAGCAGCGCATATCGTTGAGGCTTTGACAGCCAGAAGAGGCTGTGGCAGCAGCGCAGATCGTTGAGGCTTTGACAGCCAGAAGCGGCTGCAGCAGCAGCGCAGGTCATTGAGGCTTTGACAACAAGAAAAGGAAGAGGCAGCAGCGCAGGTCATCGAGGCTTTGACAGCCAGAAAAAGAAGAGGCAGCAGTTCAGGACCTTGAGGCTTTGACAGCCAGAAGAGGCAGAGGCAGCAGCGCAGATCGTCGAGGCTTTGACAGCCAGAAGCAGCAGAGGTAGCAGCGCAGATCGTCGAGGCTTTGACAGCCAGAAGGGGCAGCGGCAGCAGGTCGTCGAGGATTTGACAGCCAGAAGCGTTAGCAGCGCAGGTCATCAAGGCTTTGTCAGCCAGAAAAAGAAGAGGCAGCAGTGCAGGACCTTGAGGCTTTGACAGCCAGAAGAGGCAGAGGCAGCAGCGCATATCGTTAAGGCTTTGACAGCCAGGAGGGTCTGTGGCAGCAGCGCAGATCGTTGAGGCTTTGACAGCCAGAAAAGGAATAGGCAGCAGTGCAGGTCGTCGAGGCTTTGACAGCCAGAAGAGGCAGAGGCAGCAGCGATGATGGTTGAGGCTTTGACAGCCAGAAGCGACAGAGGCAGCAGCACAGGTCGTCGAGTCTTTGACAGCCAGAAGGGGCAGCGGCAGCAGCGGAGGTCGTCGAGGTCTTGACAGCCAGAAGCATCAGTGTCAGCAGCGCAGGTCGTCAAGGCTTTGACAGCCAGAACAGGCAAAGGCAGCAGCAAATGTCATTGAAGCTTTGATATCCAGAAGGGGCTGCGGCAGCAGAGCAGGTCGTTGAGGCTTTGACAGCCAGACGGGGCAGCGGCAGCAGCAAAGGTCATCGAATCTCTGACTTCCAGAAGAAGCAGAGGCAGCAGCACAGGTTGTCGAGGCTTTGACAGCCAGAAGGGGCAGAGGCGGCAGCACAGGTTGTCGAGGCTTTGACAACAAGAAGGGGCTGCGGCAGCAGTGCAGGTCGTCGAGGCTTTGACAGCCAGAATAGGCGGAGGCAGCAGCGCAGGTCGCTGAGGCTTTGACAGCCAGAATGGGCAGCAGCAGCAGCGCAGGTTGTCGAGTCTTTGACAGCCAGAAGAGGCGGAGGCAGCAGTTCAGCTCATCGAGACTTTGACAGCCAGAAGAGGCAGAGGCAGCAGCGCATATCGTTGAGGCATTGACAGCCAGAAGGGGCAGCGGCAGCAGAGCAGGTTGTCGAGACTTTGACAGCCAGAAAAGGAAGAGGCAGCAGCACAGGTCGTCGAGGCTTTGACAGCCAGAAGAGGCAGAGGCAGCAGCGCATATCGTTGAGGCTTTGACAGCCAGAAGAGGCTGTGGCAGCAGCGCAGATCGTTGAGGCTTTGGCAGCCAGAAGGGGCTGCGGCAGCAGCCCAGGTCTTCGAGGCTTTGACAACAAGAAAAGGAAGAGGCAGCAGCGCAGGTCGTCGAGGCTTTGACAGCCAGAAAAGAAAGAGGCAGCAGTGCAGGTCGTCCAGGCTTTGACAGCCAGAAGAGGCAGAGGCAGCAGCACAGATTGTCGAGGCTTTGACAGCCAGAAGAGGCAGAGGCAGCAGCGCAGATCGTTGAGGCTTTGACAGCCAGAAGCGTCAGCAGCGCAGGTTGTCAAGGCTTTGACAGCCAGAGGAGGCGGAGGCAGCAGTGCAGGTCATCGAGGCTTTGACAGCCAGAAGAGGCAGAGGCAGCAGCGTAGATCGTTGAGGCATTGACAGCCAGAAGGGGCAGCGGCAGCAACACAGGTCGTCAAGGCGTTGACAGCCAGGAGAGGCAGAGGCAGCAGCACAGGTCGTCGAGGCTTTAACAGCCAGAAGGGGCAGCGGCACCAGCGCAGGTCGTCGAGGCCTTGACAGCCAGAAGCATCAGTGTCAGCAGCGCAGGTCGTCAAGGCTTTGACAGCCAGAAGAAGCGGAGGCAGCAGTGCAGGTTGTCGAGGCTTTGACACCCAGAAGAGGCAGAGGCAGCAGTGCAGGTCATCAAGGCTTTGACAGCCAGAAGAGGCAGAGGCAGCAGCACAGGTCGTCGAGGCTTTAACAGCCAGAAGGGGCAGCGGCAGCAGCGGAGGTCGTCGAGGTCTTGACAGCCAGAAGCATCAGTGTCAGCAGCGCAGGTCGTCAAGGCTTTGACAGCCAGAACAGGCAAAGGCAGCAGCAAATGTCATTGAAGCTTTGATATCCAGAAGGGGCTGCGGCAGCAGAGCAGGTCGTTGAGGCTTTGACAGCCAGACGGGGCAGCGGCAGCAGCAAAGGTCATCGAATCTCTGACTTCCAGAAGAAGCAGAGGCAGCAGTGCAGGTTGTCGAGGCTTTGACAGCCAGAAGAGGCAGAGGCAGCAGCACCAATCGTCGAGGCTTTGACAGCTAGCAGCGGCAGCGGCAGCAGGTCGTCGAGGCTTTTACAGCCAGAAGCGTCAGCAGCGCAGGTTGTCAAGGCTTTGACAGCCAGATGAGGCAGAGGCAGCAGCGCAGATTGTTGAGGCTTTGACAGCCAGAAGGGGCAGCGGCAGCAGCACAGGTCGTCAAGGCTTTGACCGTCAGAATGTGCTGCAGCAGCAGCGCAGATCGTCGAGGCTTTGACAGCCAGAAGGGGCAGCGGCAGCAGCACAGGTCATCGGGGCTTTGACAGCCAGAAAAGGAAGAGGCAGCAGCGCAGATCGTTGAGGCTTTGACAGCCAGAAGGGACAGCGGCTATTGCGCAGGTCGTCGAGTCTTTGACAGCCAGAAACGGAAGAGGCAGCAGTGCAGGTCGTCGAGGCTTTGACAGCCAGAAGATGCAGAGGCAGCAGCGCAGATTTTCGAGGCTTTGACAGCCAGAAGGGGCTGCGGCAGCAGCTCAGATCTTCGAGGCTTTGACAGCCAGAAAAGGAAGAGGCAGCAGCGCAGGTCGTCGAGGCTTTGACAGCCAGACAGGGCAGCGGCAGCAGCGCAGGTCATCGAGGCTTTGCCCGTCAGAATGTGCTGCAGCAGCAGCGCAGGTCGTTGAGGATTTGACAGCCAGACAGGGCAGCGGCAGCAGCAGCAGCACAAGTGGTCTCACTGGCAGAGCCTAAGTGACACCAGATAAAGTTGAGCAATGGACTCAATCCTGATATTCACCTGAGATGGTGGTGCTTTGTTTTGACCCCCAGGCTTGTTGTGACCCATGGAAGGTATAGAGCTGCTGCCCCCCCCCCCCTTATCAGACAACAAATATCATGTATTTCATAAGCATATATTTTCATGGTTTTACAGTTTTAGTGTGAGCTCAGTTTCTAAAAAGCACCTCTTGAACGGGTTATTTTGGGATTGATTCAGGTTGGCCCCCAAAGCAGCTCACTTCAAATCAATGGTCTCCAGCAAGAAGCACCCACCACGCATGACCCCTCCTGCCCCTTCTCATCCCAACGTGGCTGCAGCAGAAGCTAGGCTGGTGCTTCCATTTGGAACTATGGAGTTCTCTGCTGGTTTCTGGTGGGCCTGGACCCCGCCTTCCAACCTCTAGGGCTGGGCATGGCCCTCCCAATCTAACTCACCTCTGCTCTCACAGTCAGGTACATTTTGGTTGGAAAGGGAAGGAAAGAGTATGAGCTGGTTGGAATCATGCTGAACCAAACACATCCTAAGCTGGGTCTGAACTGCAGGAGGGTTTGGACTTGGCTCATAAAGAGCATGAGATGACGCTTGAAACTGGAGAAATCTCTTCAGTTCAAAGACTTAGTGGCCTCAATAAATATATGAAAAAAGCTTATTTGGACGAGCAAAGAATTATTGTTGTTGTTGTTGTTGTTGTTGTTGTTGTTGTTATTATGTCTCCCCACCCCGATACATAGCGGAACAAAGAGAAAAAAAGATATATAATAAACCAGCAGACATACAAAAATCAATCTTTAAAGCAGGCAAAAATAAATACATATGAACTTATACCAGCTTTAAGGTGTTTCCAATAGTACATATAAAAATGTAATTTTAAGAAAAATCTTAGCCTTCCAAAGGTGAAGACTTGCTCATCCATTAACGGAATACCTGTATGATTGCTGCCTGCAGTAACTTGCGCGCTAGGTCACGGAAGTGTCTGTATCAGAGTCGGACATCCCCTAAGTTGGAGCAAAGCCACTGTAAGTGCATCTTTTATTATGTATACATTCATCTTCTATCAAAAAAACACTGTCCATATATATTAGACATGATAGCAGTGAATGCAGTTGAAGTTGTACAATTAAATAAAAAATGTGTAAATACTAAAGAACATTTGACAGTTAAATTGTGAGGAATAAAGAAACCATTAGAAACATTAGAACAGGCATTCCCTGTTTCCAGTTCCTACCTCCAAGTAAAACGCCATGCCAATGGCTTTCTTCTTGTTGTTCGGACAGCACATATATTTCCGTGCCAATCGGGCAATCCTATTATACTGTTCTGTTGAGGAGGTGAACAAAGTCCTGAAACATAAGAGTAAGAGACAAAGAATTCACAAGTCTGAAGCTGGCAGGAAGAACCACCCAGCGTTCCTGCACAACAACAACCACCACCAGGTTACTTGAACGCTGAGCAGAGCCTCCCGCCTGCATTCGCTCCCTAAGATGCACACACATTTCCCCTTACTTTTTAGGAGGGGGAAAGTGTGTCTTATAGAGTGAACAATATGGTACATTTTCTGAAATAAATAAGAAGTTTATCCCCATTTCCCCAGAAAGCAGGCCTTGCTCTTCATGCCTCACCTGCCAGTCCTTTTCACCTTCTTACCTTGCCAGAAGACGAATGCCTTTGAAAAAGCTTTCTGGACTTGACAGCATATCCCAGCAGCTTTGCAACCCCAAAACCTCAAATTCGTCAAGGTATTCAACACGCCCAATCAGTTGTTTCAGGGCCTGCACAGCGGTCCTGAGTCAAGTGAAGGAATTAAGAATATTATATTTTAAAAATTTGTATACTGCCCTTCACCCGTAGATCTCCGGGCAGTTCACAACATAAAAATGCAAGTTAAAAAGCACAAAATACAGAATAAAAACAAGAACCAAAGCAAACCAATAACTCCTCTCCCTCTAACAAACACAGTTGAAAGGGCATAGGAGGTTAATCAGCCAATGGCCTGATTGAAGAGGACCATTTTTGCCTGGCATCTAAAGGCACCAGGCAAGCCTCCCTGGGGAGAGCAACCCACTAATGGGGAGCCACCACAGAAAAGGCCCCTTCTTGTGTGGAGGAGGCATGTGAAGAGGGGCTTCCGATGATGAGCGCAAGGTCTGGGTAGGTTCATCTGGGGAGTTTTAGGTCCTTGACATCTTGCAGTCCAACCCCAACCATCACCCCCTGCAGCCTCCCCCATGTTTCCAGCACAAGCGGCAACCTTTCGGCTGTGATGGAGACTTAAGGTTTCATGACACGTGAGTCCCACCACACCCAAATCAGCCCATCGTGCGGGAGAGTCTCCAACATCCTCTCCCATCCTAGTGTCCTTCAGATGTTTTGGGCTACAATAACTCCCATCTTCAGCCCCGTTGTGCTGGCTGGGGCTGGTGGGAGTTGTGGTCCAAAGTGACTGAAGAGCACAGGGGTTGGGGAAGCCTGGGTCTCCTAGCTATCTAACCTAAGCAGAACCTCCATGTCCAAATGAAGCCTATCTCTTGGGGGAGAGCTGAGCCATCACCACTATGGGTCAGAGAGAGAAGGGAGGCCCCCCCCAAATGCATTAGCAGGTCCCTTACATCAGTGGATCGAGATGCGAAGAGGGCTCCGGGATTAGACTTGCCACCCTCGAACCTCTTCTTCTCGCCTCATGGACAAAACAGATCTGAGTGCTAAGTGCAAACAGCAGGTGGTGGAACATGCTCTTCAGGATACCTGCAGCCTCAGGGAACGACAGGATATGACACAGAGCGTTGGTAGCCTGGAGGGACAAGGACAGGAGAACGGCATTCAGCAGAGGTCATCGTCAGATCAAGATCTCAGACTCAGACGCGACTCAGAGCCCCGGTCCATTTCCCTCAGTGTTGTCTACACTGACTAGCAGTGGCTGTCCAGGGTTTCAGGCAAGGAACTCCCCGACATGGAGATGCTGGGGCCCTTCTGCATACAAAGCAGGTGCTCACAGGATGGACCACTTATTAAGATGCACCCCCCTCCCAGCAAGAAGCCCCCAGCCCCATCCAGCTCCCATTCAAAACAATCCAGGAGAGAGAAACTGAGTGGTTTCGTACCGCCATTGGCATTTGAGAAGTGCTGCGTCGCCTGGAAGTGACTTCCGCTTTGGGGTCTTCATCCTGCAGCCTTTTCAGGAGAGGTCTCAGCAGCTTGACGCTGGAATACTGATCAGCGACCAAGGCCTTCCAGATCACCGTGGCACTTCTGCAATTTTTCAAAACAGAATTTTTCCCTTTTCCTTTTCTTAAAAAAAGTCAGGCCTTTGATATTTTCTTTATATTGCACATACATTAGCAAAGAAAGAAACCACAACTCGGAGCACAATTTTTTGCAAGTACGAAATTCAATATAAATAAATATAAATTAAGAAACCCCTTAAATCTACCCCTCCCCATTTTCACATCACAAAAACTTACTCATCACACTCCATCGAACAGTCCAACAGGCTGTCTACGACCGGCTGCATGCGCTTGGTGGCTAGGCTGACAAGAGCCGAAAGTGTCACTTCCTTAGTGCGGGTGTCGGGGATCTGGTGGAGACGGTTGTAAATCTCCTTCACAACCATAGGCAGCTGGAAGAAGATAAAAGAAGACCAGGATGAGAAAGTGTGGTGAACCTGTTTCTATTTTGCTTAATGTATGTAGGGTTTGGTGTCAGCGTTACTCGTGCCGGTTCTCTGCCGTTCACTTGTGTTCCTTTGGTGGTGAGAGAGGTTGGGGTGGCCTAGGGTGTGGTTGTTTGTTTGTGATTGGCTGTGGTGATCTTTGTTTTGAATCAATTCCAGTACCCTTTTGGTACTAGATTCTGGCTCCTGCAAAGTCAATACTAAATCGTCAGCAAATGCTTTCAGTTTGTACTGTTTAGCACCCACTTGTATGCCTTTAACCAATTGGTCCTTTCTGATCATATTTAACAAAACCTCCAGGACCGATATAAAAAGCAATGGAGAGATTGGGCAACCTTGTCGTGTTCCTTTCTCAATCTTAAACTCTTCTGTCACTGCATTGTTCACAATTAATTTTGCCTTTTGTTCTGAATAAATTGCACCTATACCATTTTCAAAACCTTGACCTACCCCCATCCCCTGTAGATTCTTCTTCATAAAACTCCAAGAAATGTTGTCAAAGGCCTTCTCTGCATCCACAAAAATCAAAACTGCCTTAGTATTGATATTCACTTGTAATTTTTCTAGAATATAAATTATATTCCTCGTATTATCAGACAAATGTCTGCCCGGGAGAAAGCCCGCTTGGTCTTTATGAATTTCTTCTACTAACACCCTTTTTAATCTTTTAGCCAAAATATCTGCAAAAATTTTGTAATCTTCCATTCTATTTCCTGGTTCATCAATTTCATATATTGTACTTGATATAACTTTATCTCTTTCAGGATCTCCTGTGATTTTGGTTTTGCTCTCAGCTTCTTCTCTCCTTCCTTTATTTTTTCCAAGATTTTATCCTTTTTTTCATTTTGGGTTCTCTTCTTGTTGACGACTCTTAACGACTGCAATAGGTCTTACAGGAAAAAGCAGGAAAGAGACTGGAAAGAGAAGCTGCTGAATTGCAACTTATTACCAAACTTAAAACCATGGAGAGACCTGGTCTGAACAAAGACATTGGATTCTTATCTCATTATACATGACAAAGCCACTTTTCACCTTCTCACCCCTTGCTTTTTCCTGTAAGACCTATTGCAGTCGTTAAGAGTCGTCAACAGGCTCATCACAGCTATCTGCCAATCACCCATTCCCACCACCCTTCTGAGTAATACCCATCCCCACCTTCTCACTATATAAAAGGGTCTGGTGACTTCTGTTTCAGTGTATTTGAAGAAGTGTGCATGCACACAAAAGCTCATACCTAGAACTAACTTAGTTGGTCTTTAAGGTGCTACTGGAAGGAATTTTTTGTTTTGACTATGGCAGACCAACACGGCTACCTATCTGTAACTCCCCCACAACAAACACTCTGCGAGGTGAGTGGGGCTGAGAGACTTCAAAGAAGTGTAACTGGCCCAAGGTCACCCAGCAGCTGCATGTGGAGGAACCCGGTTCCCCAGATTACGAGTCTACCGCTCTTAACCACTACACCACACTGGCTCTTCTTACTTCCCACACAATGCCTTCTTACTTCCCAGAAACAAGCTAATTCTAAGTCCGAAGAGAATGTTTGATTTAGAGGAAACCTGCTCCCCCTGCCTCCGTTTTGAGCCTTACGTCCTCCATTTCCATGCCGCATTCCTCAAGGAAGGACCTCAGGAGCTTTCCTGCAGCCTGAGAGACGGCTCTGTCTTCCACTGTCAGGTTGTCAATCGCCTTCAACACGACTTCGTTGATCTGGCTGGGCGTGAGGTGCTCCCCAAAAGCCTGGCACAAAGAAGAAAGAAGAGGGAGTTTTCTTCTGCTCCACACTCTGACCACGTTTCAGTAGTCCAAGGGTGCCTTCACAAACCAAGTGAAAGACATCTCCACTCTGCCTTGAGAGGGTTGAACTAAGTGACCCCCACGTCCCTTCCAACTCTACAATTTGGTGATTCTATTTATGTGTTTATTTAAGTAGCTGAAAGATTTTACAACAAACCAAACTAAAAGTCAGGTGACGCCTTGCTATTTTCGATCCACATCTTAAATTGGTTATGACATTGGAACATGAAGAGGTTCAATCTAAAATCAGACTAGAAAATTTTAAAAAAAAATCCCTCCAGGAACAGAGAGGGTGAATAATAGTGGCTATCCGTTATATAACCAATGCCTAACAGACTGGGTGGGAACCTGCCGGCTGTGTGTTTAGTTCTTAATATACAACAAAAACACCCACCACAAGGTTGGCATAGTCCACTGGCTTGGCAGTGCCTTGTGAAAGATGCATCGAATGAGTCAACTTTTCCTATTCTTTTTCCGCCCTGAGGAGCCCAAGGTGGCAATGCATGGTTCTCTCTCCTCCCCGTTTTAGTCTCATGAGGTAGGTTAGACTGAGAGACTGTGACTGACTCGTGAGTGGGGATCTGAACCCTAGGTCTCCCAGCACCTGGTAGAATTTCAATAAGTAGAATTCTGCATGCAGTTTAGGCTACCGGGCACTTGTCTTTGAGCAATTTATTCTAATACAATGCATTTCTGAATGTTATTTACACTAATAGCTCACGCATGGATTTTTTTACACACTGTTTGGCATTGCGAAATTCAAGGACATGTGAATTTCAAAGGCGGGTTGTGTTTCAGTTCTCCTGTTGTTTCTGAAAGCCTTGATCTGATAGCTTTGGCTTCCAGTGTGAACTGCTCTGAATCTCTCCCTCATCCCTAGAAGGCGTGGGCTGCCTGAGGGCAGGCTGAAGTTGGTGGGGCAGGGCCCCGTTGGCCCGAGTGAGCAAATCTTTGCTAACTGGGAGTGGCTGCGGTCTTAGCAATAAAGAGTACAAAAGGCCACCCCTACCTTGGCCACTTTTGCGATGTTGTAGTGGAAGAGAGAGGGCCCAGGGATGAAGAAGTCTTCTCGGACCCATCTGACCATGTTGCCTTTCTTATTTTTATTCCTCCTCTTCTCCAGTTCCTTACCTAAGCAGGGTCGGGTTTTGGAATATGCATGCAAAAGAACCCAGCATTAGTGCTCCCTGCTCAAAACCTCCAGTTTTCCCGCTGGGACCAACAAAAACAATTATTGGTTTCACCTCAAAAATTATAATTCGGAATTGGAAAAAAGGTTCAGAAGGGGGCAACCAAAAGGACTGGGGTGCTTGTGGAGCAAATGCTGGTTGCAGCATTTGGGGGGCGGTTCCGTTTAGAAAAACGGCGAGGAAGAGGAGACACAATGTATGGCTTGGAGAAAGTGGAGAGAGAAAGCTTTCTCTCTTGCCCTCATAACATGAGAACAACTGGACCTCCAATGAAACTGAAGTTTCAGGATGGTCCTTCTTCTTGCAATGCACAGCTAAACTCTGGAACTCCCTGCCACAGGAGGCACTGATGGCCACGGACCAAGATGGCTTTCAAAGAAGATGAGGCAAATTCATGGAAGAGAAGGCTACCCATGGCTATTAGCCAGGATGGCTATGCTCTGCCTCCATGGTCAGAGGCAGCAAAGTACAGGAGTAGAAAGAGCTTGAATTCTGCTTGCTGGATTCCCACAAGCATCTGATCAACCCCTGTGGGAACAGGATGCTGGACTGGGCTGGGCCACTGGTCAGGTCCAGAAGGCTTTTCTGATGAACATCAGCAGTGAATTCCTCCCCCAAGACTGCCCTCTCATCTCTGGCCAACGGGGTGTTGGCGTTAGGCCAGTGCTAGCACAATTCTGGCCCTCCTGAACTCCCTGATCAACCCCAGCAGCAGCCAGCATGGGCAACACTCAGGGATGATGGGAGTTGGAGCAGCCTCTGGAGGGCTACAGATCTCCCACCCTGCGGCTTACAAGAAACAAGCCATTTCCCAGCATCCCCCTCACCCATTTTGGCTATCATGATGTAATGGAGATGGTACAAGGCCTCTGCTGACTGCAGGCCAATCTCCTTCACGTTGTCTGCGAGGTGAAGGGACAAGAGCGCCACCAGCTGTCCAAGAAGGGGGAAATCCTGGGATACCTAAGAAGTGGAGAGAGAGAGATGCACAGTCAGCCCTTGTCCCACAGAGCCCAGCAAGAGAAAACCGTCTGGCATGCTTTCAGAAGAAGAAGAAGAAGAGTTTGGATTTGATTTATTTATTTTTTAATGGATTTTTATTAAGATTTTAAAGGTTAGGGAAAAAAAGATAAACAAATATCAATTTAAACAAAACAAAAAAAAAAACCCAGACAATTAAAAAAAACAAATCAAACCTTTACATAACTGTCAGAGCTGCCTCTAGGTCCCAGCTCACAGAGGACCAACGCTAGGCTGATGTTATGTACAAAAGTCTTTATTGAAGTTTAATTTCCATTTCAAAGCCAGGGCGTGCAGCCCTACGTCTAGACTCTAGATCGGCGAAGTCCCGTCTGAGTCTCCGCCCCTTCCACACCAGTTTAAGATCCTAGCACTGCTCCACCTCCTGCGCTGCACTCTTCTCCTCTGGGTCCTCCTGCCCGCTGGGGCATTGCCCTTTCTAGACTCTTCCGACGCTGAGTCGCTTAGCTCCTCCCCCTGCCTCCGGCGTGCTTTAGGACCCGGTTCCCAATCCTCACTCTCTGCTGTCCCGCGCTCCTGTACATTTGAACTTGCTTCTCGCGCCAACCCAGTGACCTTTCTCCTAACCATTACACTACCACAATAACTGTCAGGGGCTCAGGAGCAGAGGCACAGGGGAGAGAGGAAATGGAGAGCGAAGGGGAAGAATCGGAGGGCAGCGTAGGGGAGTATGAAAGTGGCCCGAGAGATTCCATGAGCTTCTCCAGCGAATCAGAAGATTCCCAGAGGGGGGCGCCGATGGCCAGTGCAAGGGGGGTCCCAGGGGGGACACACCAGAAGCAAGGGGCCAGCGGGGACTCCCAAAGCAGCAGCGGGAGATCAGGACCAGCTCCTCCACCAGAGCGTGGTTTGGGGAAAGAGTCCCATGTATCAGGGCCAGCTTCTCCTCCAGCAGGGAGAGAAGATGAATCAGGGCTGGACACGCCTCTATCGCAGAGTGAGGGAACGGAGGGGAAGTCAGGTCCAGCTAGCCTCTCCGAAGGGGGAAGCAGTGACAGGAGCAGTGTAACGGTCAGGAGGAAGGTTGCCGGCTGGGCGCGCGCGCCAAGTTCGAATGTACAGGCGCGCGGAACAGCAGGAAACCCGGATTGGGAACCAGGTCCTAAAGCCCGCCGGAGGGAGGGGGAAGACTCAGGGGACTCAGCGTCAGAAGAGTCTAGAAAGGGCGAGACCCCAGCGGACAGGCGGGCCCAGAGGAGAAAAGAGCAAAGGAAGAGGTGGAGCAAGGCTAGAGTCTTAAACTGGTGTCGGGGGGAAGGAGATTCAGACGGAGCTTCAGCGGTCTAGAGTTTGAGACGTAGAGCTACGCGCCGCGGCTTTGAAATCGAAACTGAACTTCAATAAAGACTTTTGTATATAACAACGAACTGGCGTTGGTCCTTTGTGAGCTGGGACCTCGGGCAGCTCTGACAATAACTTTCTTTCCTTTACTTATTTCCTTGACTTCCTCACACCTCCCTTTTTTGTATTCTAGTTCAATTAGATATTTCAGCAAATCCTTTCCATCTTCGTTTTTATCCTAATAATTTATCTTAACATACTATAATTTTACATTCTCTTCTTTCACCAATTAACAATCCATTTTTACTTAGACCTTTATATCATTTCTGCTAAAACCACATAACTTCATTCCAACATCCTTCTAACATTCCTTAATTTTACAATGTTTCTGTAGATAAACTTTAAATTTCTTCCAATCTTCTTCCACCAACTCTTCTCCTTGGTCTCGGATTCTGCCAGTCATTTCTGCCAGTTCCATATAGTCCATCACCTTCATCTGCCATTCTTCCCAGGTGGGTAGACCTTGTGTCTTCCAATATTTTGCAATGAGTATTCTTGCTGCTGTTGTGGCATACATAAAGAAAGTTCTATCCTTCTTTGACACCAATTGGCCAACCATGCCCAGGAGAAAGGCCTCTGGTTTCTTCTGAAAGGTATACTTAAATACCTTTTCATTTCATTATAGATCATCTCCCAGAAAGTCTTAATCCTTGGGCATGTCCACCAAAGGTGAAAAAATGTACCCTCAGTCTCTTTACATTTCCAACATTTATTATCGGGCAAATGATAAATTTTTGCAAGCTTGACTGGTGTCATGTACCACCTGTAAATCATTTTCATTAAGTTTTCTCTTAGGGCATTACATGCCGTGAATTTCATGCCTGTGGTCCATAACTGTTCCCAGGCAGCCATCATAATGTTATGTCCAACATCTTGTGCCCATTTAATCATAGCAGATTTCACCATTTCATCCTGAGTATTCCATTTCAACAGCAAGTTATACATTCTTGACAAATTCTTAGTTTTAGGATCTAACAGTTCTGTTTCCAATTTTGATTTTTCCACCAGAAAGCCAATTTTCTTATCCAAATTGTAAGCCTCCATTATTTGGTAATAATGAAGCCAGTCTCGTACTTTGTTTTTTAGTTTTTCAAAACTCTGCAGTTTTAATCTGTCCCCTTCTTGTTCCAAAATTTCCCAATATTTCGGCCACTTGGCCTCCATATTGAGCTTTTTCTGAGCCTTTGCTTCCATTGGTGACAACCACCTTGGAGTTTTGTTTTCAAGCAAATCCTTATATCTTATCCAGACATTAAACAGTGCTTTCCTGACAATATGGTTTTTAAACGCTTTATGTGCTTTGACCTTGTCATACCACAGATATGCATGCCACCCAAATACATTATTAAAACCTTCTAGGTCTAAAATGTCTATGTTTTCAAGAAGCAGCCATTCTCTCAGCCAACAAAATGCGGCTGATTCATAATAAAGCTTAAGGTCTGGCAGGGCAAATCCACCTCTTTCTTTAGCATCAGTTAGTATCTTAAATTTCTTGCCCTGCCAGACAAATCTAGAGATATCTTTCTGCCACTTCTTGAAACAATCCATTTTGTCCAAAATTTGCAGTGTTTGAAACAAAAACACCATCCTTGGCAATACATTCATTTTTATCGCAGCAATTCAGCCTAGCAATGATAACTTCAAATTTGTCCATATTTCTAGATCCTTTTTCACTTCCGTCCAACATTTTTCATAATTATCTTTAAATAAATTCACATTCTTAGCAGTCATGTTAACCCCTAAGTATTTCACTTTCTTAACCAATGTTAATCCTGTCTCCTTCTGAAACTTCTCTCTCTCAATCACTGTTAGATTTTTCTCTAAAACCTTAGTTTTCAACTTATTCAACTTAAATCCTGCGAGCGGTTGCCGAACAACTCCAGGCACGCCTGGAAGAAGCGGACCATTTGGATCCCTTCCAGTCGGGATTCAGGCCTCATCATGGGACTGAAACTGCCTTGGTCGCACTGGTTGATGATCTCCGGCGGGCTAGGGACAAAGGTGAGAGCTGTTTCCTAGTTCTGCTGGATCTCTCAGCGGCGTTTGATACCATCAACCATAACATCCTTCTGGACCGTCTTGAGGGGCTGGGAGCTGGGGGCACTGTCATACAGTGGTTCCGCTCCTTCCTCCTGGGCCGTGTTCAGAAAGTGGTGGTGGGGGATGAGTGTTCAGACCCCTGGGCTCTCACTTGTGGGGTGCCTCAGGGTTCTGTCCTCTCCCCCATGCTTTTCAACATTTACATGCAGCCGCTGGGAGAGATCATCAGGAGGTTTGGGCTGGGTGTTCATCAGTATGCGGATGATACCCAGCTCTACCTCTCTTTTAAATCAGAACCAGTGAGGGCGGTGAAGGTCCTGTGTGAGTGTCTGGAGGCGGTTGGAGGATGGATGGCGGCTAACAGATTGAGGTTGAATCCTGACAAGACAGAAGTACTGTTTTTGGGGGACAGGAGGCGGGCAGGTGTGGAGGATTCCCTGGTCCTGAATGGGGTAACTGTGCCCCTGAAGGACCAGGTGCGCAGCCTGGGAGTCATTTTGGACTCACAGCTGTCCATGGAGGCACAGGTTAAATCTGTGTCCAGGGCAGCTGTGTACCAGCTCCATCTGGTATGCAGGCTGAGACCCTATCTGCCTGCGGACTGCCTCGCCAGAGTGGTGCATGCTCTGGTTATCTCCCGCTTGGACTACTGCAATGCACTCTACGTGGGGCTACCTTTGAAGGTGACTCGGAAACTACAACTAATCCAGAATGCGGCAGCTAGACTGGTGACTGGGAGCGGCCGCCGAGACCATATAACACCGGTCTTGAAAGACCTACATTGGCTCCCAGTATGTTTCCAAGCACAATTCAAAGTGTTGGTGCTGACCTTTAAAGCCCTAAACGGCCTCGGTCCAGTATACCTGAAGGAGCGTCTCCACCCCCATCATTCTGCCCGGACGCTGAGGTCCAGCGCCGAGGGCCTTCTGGCGGTTCCCTCATTGCGAGAAGCAAAGCTACAGGGAACCAGGCAGAGGGCCTTCTCGGTAGTGGCCCCCGCCCTGTGGAACGCCCTTCCAGCAGATGTCAAAGCGATAAACAACTACCTGACATTCAGAAGACATCTTAAGGCAGCCCTGTTCAGGGAAGTTTTTAACGTGTGATATTTTACTGTATTTTTGGTTTTTATGGAAGCCGCCCGGAGTGGCTGGGGAGGCCCAGCCAGATGGGCGGGGTATAAATAATAAATTATTATTATTATTATTATTATTATTATTATTATTATTATTAACATGACCAAATTCTTGAATCAATTCCAATACTCTTTTGGTACTAGATTCTGGCTCCTGTAGTGTCAATACCAAATCATCAGCAAATGCTTTCAATTTGTACTGTTTAGCTCTGACTTGTATACCTTTAATCAATTGGTCCTTTCTAATCATATTAAGCAGAACCTCCAGGACCGATATAAAAAGCAATGGAGAGATTGGGCAACCTTGTTGTGTTCCTTTCTCAATCTTAAACTCCTCTGTGACTACATTGTTTACAATTAATTTAGCTTTTTGTTCTGAATAGATTGCACCTATACCATTTTCAAAACCTTGACCTACCCCCATTCCCTGTAAATTTTTCTTCATGAAACTCCAAGAAATATTGTCAAAGGCTTTCTCCGCGTCCACAAATATCAAAACTGCTTTGGTGTTAATATTCACTTGTAATTTTTCTAAAATGTTAATTATATTCCTCGTATTGTCAGACAAGTGTCTCCCCGGGAGAAAGCCCACTTGATCTTTATGGATTTCTTCTACTAGTACCTTTTTTTAGTCTTTTAGCCATAATATCAGCAAAAATTTTGTAATCCACATTGAGCAAAGATATGGGGCGGTAGTTCTTAAGCTGTGTCTTCTCAGACTCTGTTTTCGGTATAAGTGTAATATAAGCTTCCTTCCACGACTCTGGTGCCTTTTTCCCTTCCAGTATTTCATTGCAAACTTCCTTTAAAGGCTGTACTAGCCATTCTTTCAAGGATCTATAATATCTTGAAGTGAAACCATCCAGCCCTGGGGTTTTGCCCAATTGCATGTTCTGAATGGCTCCTTCTACCTCCTGTTCTGTTATTTTATAATTCAACATTAGCTTATTTTCTTGAGAGATTTTTTGTAATCCATTTATTTTCAAAAATCGATCAATGTCCATTTCTTTCTGAGTCTCCTGTGTATATAGATGTTTAAATACCTCTGAAAGCACTTCCTGATCTCCACTGGATTCTGTATATTCTTTCCCTCCACTTCCAAATTAGTAATAGTATTAAGTTTTTGTCTTTTTTTCATTTGCCAAGCCAGCAGTTTCCCACATTTATTTGCCGATTCAAATGTCTTCGGTCTCATCTGTTTGATCTTCCATTCTATTTCCTGATTCATCAATTTCATTTTGCATAAAGTATTACTCCTCTTTTCTTAACTTTGTCTGATGAAATAAATTCATGTCCCAATCTTTTATTGCTCAATATCTTCCTGTGTAGCCTTATCACATGTGTTTCTTGTAGACAAATCAAATCCAATTGTTCTTTTTTTAATAAATGAAAGACTCTCGCCTTTTTTCCGGGGAGTTGAGTCCATTCACATTCCAGCTTAATACTTGCAGTGCCATGATGTAGTTACTCTGCTTATCCTCCAACAGCACTTAGTACTTTATCTATTTCTGTCAGTGGTGTTGATTTCCCTCTTTTTGGTGAACTTCTGTCCAAAACTCCTGGCTCTTTTCCAAGTTCTTTCTGCAGATCTTCTCCATGGTTTCCCCAAAACTTATCTTTTTCCTCCACTGATCTTATCTTTATCTTTCTTCCTTTAAAGCTAAAGAATAGGCCTTGGGGAAATTCCCACCTGAAGATGATTTTGTTCCTTCTCAACAGGGCAACCAAATCTCCAAAGTTGGACCTAGGATCCAAAAGATGTTGTCAGGGACCTGACATTGGAGCGTGAGGTGGAGGCTGGGCTCCAAAGCGATGCAGGAGAGGGGACCAGCAGGAGGGAAGGAATTCAACGTAACACCAGTAGAGAAGGGAGGGAGATGGAGGATTCAGAGAGAGGTCTCCGGGACCCTTCATCTGAGACCAGTGGAGAGAGCACGGGCACGCCTCTGCCCACTCCTTCCTTGCACAGAAGAGTCCCACGCAGGGAGATAGGCGGAGACTTGGCGTCAAACAGCTCTTATGCTGGAAGAGGTTCAAGAAATGCCCACTGACGGATTCTGCAAGCGACTGAACGGCCACGGAGTGAGGGCTTTCAGCCAAAAGCATGGTTAGCCAGGCAATCTAGCCAAAAGTGACGGCAACTTACGCACAAGTAACCCCTTATAACCATTACAGATGTTTCGGTATATCTTTAAAGATTTCCACTCTTGACTGCAGAATTGTCAAAGAATTCTGAAAGTGCAGACCCAAAATTTTATCTCTCTCTTCTTTAGATCGGAGAGTAATCAGACAGTCCCTTATTTTATTCTTGTTTCCTCCTCTTCCAAGTCTGAAGGCCCTCACGATTTTGAATTCTTCTTGTTTCAAATCCAACTTCCAGAACTCTGCAAATTCTATCAAACTGCCCTTCTCTAATTCAGGTACAGCTCTAATCCTTAAATTCGTCTGTTTTTCCTTAAGTTCAATCATAGAAAGTGTCAATTTATGGTCCTCAATTTGCCTCTGTAGATCTGGGACTTTCTCTGTTTCCAATTGTGTTATCTTAAATTCCACAGCAGCAGCTTTTTCCTTAGCTTCATCTGCAGTCTGTCGGATCAAAGTAGATTCCTGCAACAATTTCTGAATAGATTCTGTATTAGTGTTCACCTTTTGTCCCAAGCTATTTAAGCTTTCTGTATTTAAGTCAATTTTAGTGGTTGCTGCATCTACCTTCACTTTTGCCTCGTCCACTGTCATCTTTGTCTCTTCAACCGTCTTATTTGTCTCTTCGACCCTCTTATTAAGTTGCTCCAAAGATTCATTAATCTTGGCCAGTGCAATCGCTAAAACATCTTCTGATGACATTCCACTAGGCTTAGATTGTGTTGGTACAGTCGCAGATGGGGTAGGGAGACCAACGGCTGATGGTCTTCACTGCCAAATCTTCCCAGACCTTGTTGTTTTGTCTGGGAATGACGAGTCTACTTTTTCTTTCCCATGTGCCATAACACTTAAACAATAGAAGAGCCAAGGTCAATCCCAGCTACACAGTTTCTCTTTGCAAGTGGAAAATTCCCCTAGTATCGATTTCAGAAACTTCCTCTAGGTGGAAACAGTTGCAATAGTCCAAAATGACACCTTTTAAACTCAAATAAAAAAATAAACACTTCCAATTTTTTGTTACTTTCCAGTTACTTTCCCTCCTTTTTAAGAGCAGAAGAGGACAACTAACCACAATGTATCTCTCTTGCTGAGCTAGCTGTCAGCAAGTCGTCTATTCACAGTTAATACGCAGTTCAAAGCACAACAGTCTTTGTCTATTGGCAGCCCGTTCCCAAGTTTTGAGCGGTGGATTTTAACTTCTTTCCCTCTCTCTTGCAGGTATATATAGTCCAAAACTCCCCCCTCCTTCCCCTGCTTCCTGGGGGGGGGGTTGATACTTTTTGTGTTAGGAAATTAATCCTTTCCAGTCGGATTTCCAAAACTTTAGCTTGTAGTCTCTTTGCTTTGATCTATTTACAAAAGCGGAAGGCGGACTTCCTGTTTAAACCTCCCCGCATCGGTGCCAAATTAAGTCTTTTTCGTCCTTTTATACTTCCAATTTTTCCTATTCACGGGTAGTTGCTTTTGAGGTCGAATTGTCACAGGAAGAAGTCAGCGCTCTCCGGTAACGGCTGTGCGGCTTCGCTCCAAGGAAAAAGCAGTTGATTCACAGCACCGCGCCGCTCACCCTGCTTCGCTCTGGAACCGTAATCGGTATTCCCTGCGAATTGGGGGGGCCCAAAAGGTGCCCGCTGAATCCCACGCTCACAGGCTTCTCCCGCCTGTGACTTTTGAAGGGTCTCCACTTCGCCATAGCGGTACAGACCCGATTTCCTCGAAGCAGATCCTCCTAGTCAGAAGGATTCCGCCATTACCGATGGCGCTAACCCGAAAGTCCCCAAGAGTTTGGATTTGATATCCCACCTTTCTCTCCCTTTAAGGAGTCTCAAAGCGGCTAACATTCTCCTTTCCCTTCCTCCCCCACAACAAACACTCTGTGAGGTGACTGGGGCTGAGAGACTTCAAAGAAGTGTGACTGGCCCAAGGTCACCCAGCAGCTGCATGTGGAGGAGCGGAGACGTGAACCCGGTTCCCCAGATTAGGAGACTACCACTCTTAACCACTACACCACACTGGCTCTCAGTCGGCAAAGGTGGCAGAGGGGCACAGGGCAAGAGAGCTGTGCTTAGGTGGCCCACCCTAGGCTTGCCCCAGGGCTTTTTCCCCAGCCAGAACTCACTGGAACTCAGTTCTGGCTGTTGAATGGTTGAATGTTGAATGGTTGAATGTTGAATGGCTGTGTCAGCATTTGGGTGTAGTATATAAGGAGCAGCACCTAGCTCTCCCATTACCCTGGGGGATTGGTTGGTGGTTGGGTCTGGTTTGTTGTTGATGTATTTAGTGTTTTTGTTTTTGTTATTAAAACCTTGTTTAAGTTATTTTTGAGTCCTTTTTTAATGCATGGTCTCCCCAGCAAGCTCTCTGCAGTGCTACTATACTGCAAATAGCTAACATCTTTGGTTATGGGCCCAGCTGCTGAGTGGATGACTGCCTTATTTTGGACTCTGAGAAAGCTTTGAAAACTCCTTCTCCTGCTAGTGTAGTTTCTGTGGGTCTGGAAGAGTTCCAGAATGGTTGACCGGGTTCCAGAAGCTGAGAAGGCTCTGGTGTTCCCACAGCTAACAGATGAGAACTATAGTTTATGGTCTTTTCGGGTGGAGGCGCTTTTGACCTCTAGAGAAGTATGGACCTATGTAACTGATGACCCTCCTGACCCTGTAACTAATGCTTGGTCGAAAGGAGATGCAAAAGCCAGGGCAATAATTAATTTGGCAGTCAGTGACCAGCAAGTAGTCTATATAAGAAATAAGAAAACTGCCAAAGAAATGTGGGACAGTCTTGCAGCAGTGCATATTAGAAAAGAGTCAGTGTCTGCATTGACGTTTTTCAAGCAGCTGTACCAGACCAAGTTGCAGCCTGGTAGTGATTTGGCAGCACACTTGAGACGTCTGGAGGCAATACACTGCGAATTAATTCGAAGGGACATGGAGATACCTTATATTCAGTATGTTTTTATCATTCTTTCTTCCCTTAATGAGGACTTTGATGGTGTAGCTAGCCAGATATCTGCCGTTCCACCAGCACAATTAACCGTGGAAGGGGTAACGGCATGATTAGCGGACTTCCGGGTTAGCGCCATCGACAATGGCAGCATTCCTCTGACTGAGAGGAACCCGCTCCGTGGAATTCGGGTCGTACCGCCGCGGCGAAGGCGGAGACCCTTTAGAAATCCCAGGTGGATGAAGCCTGGGAACGTGGGATTCGGTTGACACCAGGAGCGCTCCCCTACCCACAGGGAAACCCCTTTTCAGGGGTTCCGAAGTGACGTGGGGTGAGCAGCGCGGTGTTTTGAATCGACCGCTATTTTTACGGAGTGAAGCCGCGTAGCCGTTGCCAGAGCGCGCTGACTTTTTCTTGTGGACAAATGGATTTTAAACAACAACCCGTGAGTAGAACGGAAATTGGAATTCTAAAGTATTTAAAGTTTTTTTTTTTAAAAAAAAATAATTGGTACCGATCAGGGAAGGTCCAAACAGGAAGTCCGCCTCCCCTTTCTGTAAATAAACTGAAGCAAAGAACCAGTTAACTAAGGTCGTGGAGAGTTTTGTGTAAAGGACCTAAATTCCATTGATTGAAACTATCATCAATATCTTTTTTGAAAGCAGGGGAACCTGCAGGAGAAGGTTAAAATCCGTGAAATTGAAGTGCCACATCCCCAGACCCGGGAGTGGTCTGTGTGAGCCCGTTGACAGTGATTTGACAGCTGTCAAGTTAGCTGTTAGGATACAAAAGAAGGACTTTGTTTCTACTGCCTGTTTTTGTTACAACTTTATGTTTAAAAGGAAGAAAGGAACTGTTATAATTCAATGTATGGGACCTTTGGGTCTGTGCTGGAAGGAGTGAAAAAGAATTTGAATCCCTCTAGAGAGAGCTTTGGGTTATTGTCGTAAGGATGCAGCTAAAGATAAAAGCCTTGAGAAACTAGTTTTTGACCTTGGACTATTTAAGTATGGCTGTTAGGAAGGAAATCGAGTGTGAACTGAACAGGACATTTTATCTCTTGGGAAAGCTGCAAGACCAGATAAATGTTATGGCTACTAACGTGGTAATCTTGGAAACAAAAGTAGGTTTTGGCAAAGAAGTGGACAAGAACCAAGCACAGGAACCTCTTTCAACTGAACAAATTGAAAAATTTGAAAAGGAGAATCTTGTTGTGAGCAAAGTGAGGAAAGGGGGAGCCGTAACCCTACAGAGGCCAATAGTGGATTACTACTTGAGGCCCTACATGATGACAACTAGGAGAAGTAAATATTTGGAGATGGAAGCCTGGTTTGGCCTGGAAGATGAAAGATGGAGAGATCACCCTATGTGGAGATCAAATGACCTTTGGAATATAAATCCGAGCCAGGTGGAGATTGGAAGATTGGAGCTTTGGGGGCCTTTGGATTTGAAAAGAGTGTGAAACAAGATTTGGAATACTTTATAGGCCCTACTTTTAACTATGGAAGTTTGGCAGGAAGTAATATGATGACTGTTGGGTTGGGGCTTCCCCAAGATCTGATTTTCAACATTAAAGACTATCAAAAAGACTGGCAGAGGGGACAGACTTAGGAGCCTCGGATTTAAGATCTCCGGGCTGATGGTTTTCTGAGATTAATGGAACTATTGAGGGGCTGAAACCGGGGAGGGGATTTGGTGAAAGAAAATTGGGAATCTAAAGTATATATAATATAAATTTGTTTTTTTTTAAATGAGAGATGGGAAAATCGCGGAATTGAATTTTTTCTTTGACCTTAGGGGAAATGTCTTAAGAATAAGTACAGATATATAAGTTTTAATGGGAAATAAGATTAAACAAAGTTAAAGTGGATGATAACTTGGTGAAGGAAAGAATGGAAAATTACAGTATATTAAGATAAGATATGAGGATAAAATTAAGATCAAGGATGTGTTGAAATATTTATATGAATTAAAATATAAAGAGGGGAAGTATAGTATGTTAAGATAAACTATTAGGATAAAAACAAGGTTGGAAGGATTTGCTAGAATATCTAACAGAATTAGAATACAAAAATGGGAGGCACGAGGAAGTCAAGGAAATAAGTGATTGCAACTAAGCGAGTTAAAGGTTTGATTTGCTTTTTTACTTTTTTTTCTTTTTACCTTTGTTTTTTATCTTTCTTTTTTCTGTATTTTGATATATGTATTTTTTTATTCTTATTTTCTTTTTTGACTGTATTTTTTCTTATTTTTTTGTAACCTTTAAAATCTTAATAAAAAATTATTTAAAAAAAATAACGGCACGATTAATGGGCGAGTTGGATAGAAGGGAGGCTTGTGCCATAAGCACTCCTATTTCCAGAAACAATGAGGAACGCCATATGCAAACTTGTGTTGATACGACTGCATTTAAAGCTGCAAAGCGTTGTTGGTTCTGCAATAAGCAGGGACATTTTGCAAAGGACTGCAGATCCAAAAGAAAGCAAAGTACTCCCAAGTCTGTTTCTGTTCGTCAGTCACAGTCATCAGCCCAGCAGCCGACATTGTACCGTAAAGACAGAAACGAGCCGCGAGCTTTTCATGCTCGGACTACAGATCGTAAAAGAATTAAAGGTGCCAAGTGGAAGTTTTTTATTGTGGACTCAGGAGCATCTCAGCACATTTGCAACAATCGAAGCTTGTTTATTTCTTTCGAAGAGGAAATTGGTAATGTACATTTAGCCAATTCACAAGTCTTGCAGTCGCTTGGCAGGGGTACTATTAAACTTGACTCTTTAAACATTACGATAGCGAACTGCATTTACTGCCCGTCAGTGGACAATTTATTGTCAGTAAGAAGTTTTGCTCGTCAAGGCATAACTGTGCGTTTCTTAAAGTCAATGTGTGAGTTTTTCAATGGGAACAAATGTCTATTGTATGCCCGGGACTCTGATTATATAGACTGTATTTTCACACCTACTCCCAATCGCCTATAAATTGCAGAGCAGCACAGTCAAGCCAGGGGTTGAGGAGTGTAAGGCCACATTCCGGGTGTGTCCATGAAGCACACAGAATTCTGGGACACCTGAATTTTGCTGATGTAATTAAGACAAAGAATATTGTTAATGGCCTAAACTTAAAACCATGTAAATTCTTTATGCAATGTCTATCCTGTTGCAAGAATAAGATTAAGGTTGCACGCAAGGGTAGGTGCTCAGATAGGAAAATAACTGAGCCATTTGAGCATGTACATTGTGATTTAGTTGGGCCACTCCCACCATCATTAGGAGGTTCTAAGTACTGGCTTACCCTGATAGACCAGTATAGTAGATATTGTTGGACTTATGCAATAGCTGAGAAGTCCCAAGCATTTGAGAAATACAGAGCTTTTTGCAACTGGGTAAAAAATGCATTTTAACAAACAAATTAAGTATCTGTTTTCTGACCGGGGCGGGGAATTTTCTTCTGAGGCACAGGGGCCTACTCACGAGTTATCTTGCCCCTGAAGTCCCTGGCAAAATGGGCTTGTTGAAGTTGTGCAGCATGACCTGCAGGCAGGGGTTAAAACTTATCTGTACGATGCTAATCTGCCCAAAGTCTTTTGGGCTGAAGCGCTCAATGCCTTTTGTTACGTTAGAAATTGCAGTTATCATTCTGGTTTAGATGTCACCCCCTATGAGAAGCTGTTTAAAAAATGCCCTAATCTGAAATACCTACGCATTTGGGATTCAGATGTAATTATGCATTATCCCGCTAAGCAGAAATTGGGTGAGTGTAGTGTTCTGAGAAAATTAATGGGCTACCAGAAGGGGGCGTACAGAATTTACATACCAGCAACTGGCAAATTTCATATTACCAGAAGCATGATACAAACTGTAAATTGGAATGGCGTTGCTGTTTTCCAAGATACTAACGGTATAAATGATACTGAGGAAGAAGAGGAAGCAGCAGCAGCAGCAGCAGCAGGAAATGGTGCTTCTGAATTAATGGAACAAGACAAAAAGCCTGTTGAATCTGATAATTTGTTTGATGATTTAAAGTCACAGGCACCCGAGGGGAGGTTAGATTCTCTTGAGTTTTCTGACCGTGATCTTAGCCTACAGGCACCTCTTCAGTCTGACAATGATGATTTACAACCTGAAACTAGTAGTTTACTTAGTCCCATTAAGTCTGAGGAGTCTGACTCTCCTTCCGGACTGAGACGTTCAGATAGAAAGAGACAGAAGCCACAACGTTTTGCAGATGAACTTTTAAATACTGTGTATGCCAATAAGGCGGTTTTTGAGCCAAAAAGCTACGATGATGTTCAGAATTTACCTAAGCACCAAGTAAATTGGTATAAAGCTATCAACTCTGAGATAGCTTCTTTAAAAGAGCATAACACCTGGTCTCTTGTACCACAAACCCCAGAAATGAGACTTATTGATTCAAAATGGGTTTAAGAAAATGCAAATGGGAAGGAAACGCCTATGGTATGTGGTTTCACCTTTACAGGTGAAGATAAGCCATTTCCTAACAAAACTTTGTATCGTTCTGCTATAGGCAAGCTAAATTTCATTCAAAGAATCTCAAGACCAGATATAACTTATGCTTTTCACTTTCTGGCAAAATTTGTGGAAAAGCCCACTACGCAATGTTTCTCTGCTCTTAAGAGAGTTTTAATGTACTTTAAACATACCAAACATTATAGGTTGCAGTTTACATCATGTATTGACAAAGGTTTTGAAATTTTCTGCGATGCATCTCATGCAGTGGAACAAAATAATTGCAGGGGTGTGTCTGGTATGGTGTTTTGTTATAAAGGTTGTCCATTTGAATGGAAGTCCCAGACACAAACCATTATTTGTCTCTCCACAACAGAGAGTGAATTATGTGCATGCGTTCAGGCCACTTGTGATGTGGAATGGTATCTGCAAGTATTTGCAGACCTACAGATGAAAGTAACACTACTAGTAAGAGTTTACCTTGATTCCCAGAGTGGACTCGCTATCCTGTTTTCAGAGACCAATACGCAGCACACTAGAGTCTTAAGGTTACGTTTACAGTTTGTAAAGAAACTAATTGCTGATGAAATGATTGTATTTCAATATGTTCCAGGTGACAATCAAATTGCAGACATTTTTACTAAAGCACTTCCAAAGGTTACACATGAAAGACATGTACAAAATATGCTTTATGTTTTTGTTCCACAATGATGAACCGCAGGGGAAATGTTGAATGGTTTCTTTAAATGTAAAGGTTCATCATTGTTCCACCAGTTGTGTATGTCTTTTTTTTTAAAAAAATATTTTTTATTAACAATTTTTTGTAAATCACAATTCCAATAAAACAATACAATATCACATCTCTTAACATAGATCTTTTCACTGCTTTGGACTCCCTCACATCTCCCGCTCCTGCGTTCTTAGTTATAATTTTATTCAGCAAATTTGTCCCCTTGTTTTTAGTCTTCATAACTAATTTTCAATGTTATACCTCTAATTTTAACTATCATTTTATTCGAATCTTAAAAAGTTTAGATATAACCAACATATTCCAAAATTTTTATCATTTCTTAAATTTATCTTATCTTCATAATTCCCTTCCTTGAACTCAATGGTGCCAAGTTGTTTATACTCTAGCATCCTTCTTAACATTCATACAATTTACAATATTTTTGTAGGTAAATCTTAAATTTCTTCCAATCTTCTTCCACCGTCTCCTCTCCCAGGTCTCAGTTGTGTATGTCTTTAAGGGGCCAGAGCAAAATAACGAGACCCAGCTTTACAGCTGTGAAACATAGCAGGTGCTGAGTTGTATTGATTAAGCTGTGTCAGCATTTGGGTGTAGTATATAAGGAGCAGCACCTAGCTTTCCCATTACCCTGGGGGATGGGTTGGTGGTTGGGTCTGGTTTGTTGTTGGTGTATTTAGTGTATAAGGAGTTTTTGTTTTTGTTATTAAAATCTTGTTTAAGTTATTTTTGAGTCCCTTTTTATGCATTGTCTCCCCAGCAAGCTCTCTGCAGTGCTACTATACTGCAAAAAGCTAACACTGGCACCTCTCAGGTGGGCACTATTGCCATTATAAGAGAACAAGGGTGGTGAGTTCATGGTGAGTCCTGGCACCTCTTTTTCTAGAAAAATAGCACTGGCTGGCACCTTCCCCTGGAATGGCCATGCCATACAGCTTTCATCTAGTTCACACCTGAACTTTCCAACGCAATACGATTTGAAATTGCAGCGTTAAGCCTTGGTCACTCACATCAAAGTCCAAATGCTCGGAGACATATTTCAGGAGTACGTTGGTGGTCTTGACTGCTCTTTGCCTCTCACTGATTTTTGTGGAGTCAATCCAGCCATTTGTGTGCTGCGGGAGAGAAATCATCGTCATCACATGGAAGGACAACCCTTAATCCAGGTTTGCAAATTCACAAAGCTTCATAGAGGGGACAAATTGCAAAAGGGGGTTGTTTTGTAAAGGAGAAAGTTTGCTGCAATTTGTTTATTATTATTATTATTATTAATAATAATAATAATAATAATAGCCCACCTTTTTCCCAGACAGGGACTCGAGGCAGCTTAGTAGAATTAGATATTAATTGGCTCTTGGGTTGCTTTTGCTTTATCATGCATTTTCTGTTCTGATTTTGTATTTTTATGTTGTGAACTGCCCTGCAATCTGTCATTGGTGTGTTTGTGTGTGTGATAATTACAACAATACAACATACACCTCACCACAGCCATAGCAATGGAATGCAGGAAGCATCCTTAGACCAAGCCCAGCCATTGATCCACAGGTAATGAGGACTGGCAGTTGGCCCTTTGGCCTTTCAGACAGAGAGCCTTTTCACAGCCCCACCTGGAGTGCTGAGGACTGAACCGGGGACCTTGGGCATGCAAGACAGATGCTCTGCCCCGAGCCACGGCCCTTCCCCACAGGCCATCAGCAGAGGACATATCTTGTGTGCCTTGCACAAGCATTGCTAGCAGAACAGAGGCCCACTTGACCATCAGCACCCACAACCAGCGAGTTGGCCACAGATGCCCCCCGTGCAATCATTTCAAGAGGGTCTGTCCTCCGGCATGGGAGCTGCTGCTTCCCCCTGCTCTGACACCTTGGGGACTCCCTTACCACTAATATCTTCTGCAGCGTCTCCAGAGAGGGGGCCTCCGACAGCAAGCTGGTGAGCATGTTGAGCCAGATGTCGATAGTTTGTTGATAACAGTCCTGGAAGGAGAGAAGCAAAAGCAGTTAGAAGCTGAAGACCCCCATGGAAATCCCATATGCTCTGGAGCCTTCTAGTCCAAATTCGTAACAAAGCTTATGCAGGGGTTCAAGCAAGGCACACAAAGAGTCATAAACATCAAACGTTTCTTGATGTATATAAGGTTACAGGTCATGCGATATAAAGATACAGGACTCCACACTGGGCTCAACTTCCTTGGGGTGTTCCAAGGCAGAGGGCCTTCTTGGTGGTGGGGCCCACCCCGTGGAACACCCTCCTATCAGATGTCAGAGAGATACATCATTATACTTCCATCTGAAGACATCTGAAGGCAGCCCTGCATAGGGAAGTTTTAAATATTTGATGTCTGGCTGTGTTTTAATTTGTTGGAAGCCGCCCAGAGTGGCTAGAGTAACCCAGTCAGATGGGCAGCATATAAACAAACAAGCAAACAAATAAAATTAAATGCAGCGTAGGAGGGAGGCATGAGAGTCACAAAATGCAGGCATGCAGGAATCATTCGTGGATGCATTCTAGCCAAAGGTGAAATGCAATAAATATGGAAACAGGATTAAAATCAAAAATATACACCCCAAGTCTCTGGCTGTTACATCATTGTGATGGGTCAAGTGTCTCGGGCAGCATTCTTGGCAGCTTACACGGCTCAGACTCTTTGCCCTCAAATCCTTTAACCTGGCAACCCCATTTTCCTCCAGAAGCAGAAGGTCCAGTCACCTGGCTCTGTGTTGCCGGCACGGAGCTCCCGGCTTTGACCTTCGTAACCTGCAATGATGGCAATTGGAAGACCTTCCTGGTGGTTTTTTGTAGCAGCTGAGACCGGAGCAGGGGGTCCATGCGTGGTCTCAAGGCACTGAAAAGAGAAAGAAGGGGAGAGGAAAGGATCAGCACC
Source organism: Podarcis erhardii (assembly GCF_964252035.2). Lineage (NCBI taxonomy): Eukaryota > Metazoa > Chordata > Lepidosauria > Squamata > Lacertidae > Podarcis > Podarcis erhardii. Next base: position 246,332 of record NC_138511.1, read on the forward strand.
CAGCAGTCCATAAACCTGGTGAAGAAATATGTACTGTGTCTGGCCGTACTTACGTCATGCGAATGATCGTTTCCATTGCGGGCTGTAAGATGGTGAGTGATGCCATTGGCTCCTCTTTGATGACCTCCTGTGGTGGGGAAGCACACAGCATGTCAGGGAACTGGAGGCGCCATCCCTGCCACCACCACACCAAGCCCTGAGTTGTGCTCTCTATCCAGCCCACTTGACAACTTCTTTGCAATTGGCAAGTGGGTCCTCCTAGGGGAGGAGAGTGGGCTTCCTGGATCTGGGAATAAGATCCCTTTTTCTCCTGGGCAGAGCTCTACCGCATAAGAACAGCATAAGATCAGCCTTCTGGACCAGGCCAAGGGCCCATCTAGTCCAGCATCCTCACAGCATTCTCACAGTGGCCAACCAGACGTCTGTGAGAAACCAGGGAGCAGACCATGAGCCCAAGAGCCCTCTCCCCGCCTGTGGCTTCCAGCAACTATATTCAGAAACATTGCTTCCTTCCTCTGTGGAGGTAGAACATAGCAATCATGGCTGGGAGCCATTGACAGCCCTCTCCTCCTGGGAGAACCTAGCCTCTTTTACTTAGGCACTGGTGACATCCTACTGAGGTTGCCACAATGTAGGGCTGCCTTTCAAGTGGGTTTGGAAACTTGAGTTGGAGCAGAACGTGACCACCCAGAAATGGTTTGGGGCCAGATGATCAGAACATGCAACCCAGAGCTAGACCTACACAGCTATTTTTAAGAAAAAACGCTCTGAAAAGAAACCCCAGGAGATTCCCCCTCTTTTTTTCTTTTTCTTTTTACTCACTGTGATGCAGAAGGTGAGCTCGTCTTTGTGGGGGAAGGTGACATATCCCACATTCGATTGCACAAGCGCCTTGGTTGTTAGAGTTGCTGCCTTCATAAAGCTCTTCTTCAAAGCCTCATTCTGAAAGGAGAAGGGATTTTATAAAATTGAGTTTGAATCAAAATCACAAGGAAACATAAAGCCACACTGACCCTAATCCTAATTCTAATCCTTACCCTAACACTAACCCAATCCAAAAACAAAAAATTCCTTCCAGTAGCACCTTAAAGACCAACTAAGTTAGTTCTAGGTATGAGCTTTCGTGTGCATGCACACTTCTTCAGATACCAATCCAAAAATTAACCCTAACCCAGAAGTGGTCTTGTTAGATAGTTAAATTCATGTTAAATTGCTGTTTTAGGGTTTCTTTAAAAAAAGTCTGGAACAGATTAATCCATTTTGCATTACTTTCTATGGGAAAGCATGCCTTGGTTTGGAACGCTTTGGTTTCAGAATGGATTAAGTTTGAGAACCAAGGTACCACTGTAATGCCCCATCTGGTCCTAAGTGTGGAGCCAGTATACACCCCAGTCTACAACCCTTCGGTGGATGAAGCCAAAAACCCTGCCCTAGGGCACAGTCTGAAGGCATGTGGTGCAAGGACCTTGATGGAGCTCAGGAGGTCTGCTCAGTGCCTGGATGGTGACCACGGGGGAAATGGTTGCACACCTCCTGGAGACGTATGACAGGAGAAAGGCAGAATATACCATATTTTTTCGAGTATAAGACACCCCCTATTTTGGGGGACTCCAAATTAAGAAAATGGGGGAAGGATTGCCCAGAGTTGCTGAGCTTTTCGGGGGTAGGATTACCCACAGTTGTTCAGCTATTTGGGGGAGGGGATTCCAAAAATTGCTCACCCGCTGAACCTATGCTGCCACTCACACATGTCGCAAAACCCACCTATTGTCTGTCCCTCGCCGGCAGAAACCGCCAATCGCCTTCCCAATTTCCGCAGCGACAGCCAATCAACACCACCCCTTGCTGCAGCCACCAATAACGCACACAATAGCTGTTGACTATCTCCGGCTTGCAGCGGCAACCAAACCCACGTCCCCCCAATGCACTCTCTGTGTATAAGATGACCCTCATTTTTAAACATCATTTTTTAATAATAATAAAAAAAACCCTCGTCTTATACACGGAAAAGTATGGTATAGCTGAGAGAACAAACAACAGGAGTCCGTGTGATAATCAGAGCCATACCTTCCTGCTGTTCTGGAATTGGAAGAGGAGCTCCTCTGTGATGAGGTCTATAAAAAGGGGGAGGTCATCCTGCCGTGCCCCGGATGCCATTTGACCACAGCAAAGGATGACGGTGATACTGGCATTCGTCTCGCTGGTATTCTGGAGGGAAAGGATGGGGAAAGTGAGTTTGGGAACCTTAAGTGCAATTGGAGACAAATCACCATTTAGTTGGGACCTTTTAGCAGCTGGGAAAATATTAGTAGTCAGTAAGTTGTTGTGCGAAAGGTGGAGGGCACAAGGAGAAGGGGACAACAGAGGACGAGATGGCTGGACAGCGTTCTTGAAGCTACCAGCATGAGTTTGACCAAGCTGCGGGAGGCAGTGGAAGACAGGAGTGCCTGGCGTGCTCTGGTCCAGGGGGTCACGAAGAGTCGGACACGACTAAACGACTAAGCAACAACAACTTGTTGTGCAGACTTACAAATTTTGTATTTTTTTTCCTCCAGGAAACTCAAACTGCTGGCAAGCCAGGGCTCCCCCACCCTATATATGTGCATCGGGTTCTTCCTGCCTAAATATAGAGCCTGACATTTGACCCTATTGAATTTCATTTTGTTAGTTTGGGCCCAGTTCTCCAATCTGTTAAGGTTATCTTGAATCCCGATTCTGTCTTCTGTGGCATTGGCTACCCTTCCCAGTTTGGTGTCATCTGCAAATTTGATGAGCATCCCCTCAATTCCTTCATCCAAGTCTTTTATTTTTAAAAAAGTGGAACAACAACGGGCCAGGACAGAACCCTGTGACACCCCACTGGTCACTTTTCCCCCAGGATGATGAGGAACCATGAAGGTGTTCTCTTTGGGTTCGGTCAGTCAACCAGGGAGAAAGTGCAGGACAGTGTAGGGTAGACTGACCACTGGTGCTCTTTTCCATGGGAGCTGCTTTTTAAAAATTAAAATGAACCAGGTGGATCTGCTCATCTTCTCCATAGTGAGGGTTGGGAAATTTCCTTGGTCATTTACCAACTCACAGCAAAAATCCAGAGGTACCACACTCCTGGGTTTCATTTCTCTTGGATGGCAGAGCACAAGAGAGTTCAGGGCTGCGTTCAGATGTAACAATAAACCAGAGGGCATCAACATAGGTTGGCCTCTAGCTCCCATCAGCCTCAGCCAGCATGGCCAGAGGTCAGGAGGGATGGGAGTTGCAGTCTGTAGCATCTGAAGGGCACCATTTTGGTTACCTCTGTGATAAACTATGGTTTATTATTGTGTGAATGAGCCTTGGACTCATCGGCTCCTGCTCCCTTGAGGGAAGCTTGAGGGAAGTTAACTGAAAGTGGAAGGAAAAGGATCTGATCTCCTTCCAGCTGGGTTGGAGAATTGGAGAGTCGGGGGCACATGACCCCAAGGCCCCCTCAGGTTATGGAACTGTTAGATCCGCACGCAGTTACTATGCCTTGTGAGATAAGATGGCGCCCAGTACACTTCTGCTGCGCCGATGGACGTCTGTGCCGATAGAAAACTTGAGCTCCCTTAGCTCTCTTAGCATAGTCCTTAGCAGAGTTTTGCAGCGGCAGAAACTGTTGCCTTGTGTGTGGATAATAAATCAGACTGAATGCAGGCTTCTTGCTAAACTCCAACAGTCTTTTAATGAGTAGAAAAACATCATAAATCAGCCCGGCGAAAGAGCAGACATCCTTTCGCCTCTCAGCCAAAAATGAAAGGAAACTCACACACAAAGAAAGATTCCCGTATGTGAACATAACCACGCCTCAGAATGTGAGACGTCACACAGAACTGTTTAACCCTGTAAGTTCTGATTCTCCTCACATGCCTTTGTAATAATTCGCTTAATTGACAAATATATGGAGGTGAACACAGAGAGCGACACTCAACTATGCTTTGCTTCAAGTAGACCTGTCGAAATGAATGGGCCTAGTCATCTTCATTAAATTCAGTGGGTCTACTCTAGAACATAGTTGAATGGGGCCAGCAGGCACTCCCGTAAGGCAAAAGAACCCTTGCACGAGAGCAAATTTGGCAGGGGGTGCAGCTGAAACCTCTCCCCTCTTTCTCTCTGCCTCTCCCAGCCTGCCGCCTGCCTTCTCTCTTGGGTTCTGCTCCCTCCCCTCAGTTGGAGAGGTGTCCCCTCTTCCAAACTCTAAGAGGTTCTTCATTCAAAGCTTTCTGACAGCAGAACACTCTCCCTTGGGAGGTTGTGGACTCTCCTTCGTTGGAGGTTGGATGGCCATCTCTCAGGGATGCTTAAGATTCCTGCATTGGAGGGGGTTGGACTAGATGACCCTTGGGGGTCCCCATTAGCTTCCACTATTGAAGAAATGCCAACCAACCATCTGACAACCAACCTAAAAACAGGGGTCAGTGTACTTTGGGGGGTGACCAATGGTTTCTAACGAATCTGTTTGTTTGTTTGACTGACTGACTGAGCCAAGGGATCAGATCAGATCTAGGATCTGGAGCCACAGAGACAGGACTGCTGGAGCCCACTTCAGAAGGATGACTGAGACATACCCACAGAGGAAGCTGTCTGGCTTCCATACTGAGAGCAGATCCAATTGCCTTTTTGGAATGGTAAGGATCCCATCCCTTGAAAAAGAGCATGTTTGGAAATGGGGCAGGATTCGTTCTTTTCCAACATGCTTTGGTGTGGATGTAAAGAGCCGCTAAGGATCCAATCCGCCAGGATCTTCGTCTAACCATTGGCCATGCTGTCAGGGGCTGATGGGAGTTCCAATTCAAAACACACGGATGGGGAAGGGGCACCAGGCTGGGGATGGCTGACCTACACTCTTGCTACGCTCCTTCCTCACTTCACACCCTTACCTCAGATGTCTCAGTATTCCTTGCAATGGCTGCGTGGCCAAAGTCCCGCACTGCCATCAGCACCTGTGAAATATGGGTGCTTGAAGCCACACCGATAGCCTCAGAAATTCCCTAGGGAGAATGAGGCACGTCAAACATGTCATTTTCTTGATTGCAATTAGTGATAATAATAATAATAAATTTTATTTATATCCCGCCCTCCCCAGCCAAAGCTGGGCTCAGGGCGGCTAACAACAATTAAATAGTACAACATTCTAAAAACATTTCATTATAAAAATTAAATAAAATCAATTAAAATGAAATTGATGGCAACCATTAAGATAAGCTGATCATGAGGGATGGAGGATAAATGTGATTCTGTAAGCAGATTCCTGTGAAATGTGGGGAACCAAATTTAAGAATGGAGAAATGAGACACTTAGAGAACCAATTTGAAGAGATCCTTTCATCCCGGATAATAATAGGGGTGGTTTGAAGAACGATATTTCTGTGGATTCTGATGTGAACTGACCAGACCACACCTCCCAGACTCGTGCAGCTTGCAACGCAAGGATGCCTTGCATTCTGACATTTTCAAATCTTGTGATACAGTTCTTGGCTTCATTAAATACTCAACTACATTAAAATGCATCATTTATTCCCTGGAAGTATTTGTAATCCACCGCTCACCCAAAGGCGCCAGAGCAGGAATATGCACCATCTAAACCAGGGTGCTCCAGTTTCTCATACCAAGTGGGCCACAAGAGTAGTTCAGCACAGAACCTGTGGGCCGCACACTGACTTGTCGTGTGGGAGAGGGGAGCAAGGCCAAAATCTGACACACACGCCCCGGCCCGCATGCTGCCTTCCCAAAGGTAGGCAGGTGAGGCGCTGGGTTTTGGGAAGGAGGCACGAGGCTCTGGCGGGACCTAGAGCCTTCCCACCTTCTTGCCAAAGGTGGGAAAGAGCTAACTGAGGACCCTAGGACCCTGACAGATCACACCTGCCTCCTTCCCCAAGCCCAGCACCTCCTTACCCAGCTTTGGGAAGGCAGTGCAAGGCCTACAGGTGTGTAGGGGTGCCTCCAAGCTTGCTGAGGGCTGCCAAGAAAGGCATTGAGGGCCACTTGCTGGCTGCTCTGATCTAACCCAAAACTAAACAAATCTGCCCAGATATGTTGAATGCTGAAAAGCAGTTGCTCCTGTAAGAGGCTTTGAGGGGGTGAGTGGGTGGGTACAAAATCTTTGGAGGGAGGAAGGTCATGAGCAGAGACCAATCCGGAAATCAGGACAGAGGGCTGGTGGGGTAATGTCAGGGACTGGCTGGATGAGTAAGAGTGGGGGACCCTGGATTGTGGTGGTGGGACACTGGGGAGCAGCCTGGGGAGGCGCTTGAATCAAGAGGGTTCAGAAGGAGGAGGCTCTTCCAGGACAGTCTCCGTGTGAGCGCAGTCCCAGTCCCGCTGGCTCTCCTCCCCCCTGACATCCCACACATTCACTCACCTCTCTGTCTGCTTCCTCTTCGAGAGGCAACCTCAGGAGTAAGTGCAGGTACTGGTGGACTGTCTCTGCGCTCCTGGAATCCCGCAGCTTGAGTCCATAGTATCTATAGAGGGCGTTCTAAGGGTTGGGGAAGGTTTGGGTGAGTCACAGGGAGGAGACCCCACCAGCTACATCAACTGCTTTTGGAAAACCAAAAAAATTCAATTTTACCGTCTGAAAATGTCGGGTAATACTAAATAATAATAATAGATTGCAAGTACTAGGCAATTGTTTTAATGATTTGTATGCAATTTTACACATCTTCTGAATTCCCAAGTCACGTTACAACTCTTTAAAGGTAAAGGTAAAGGGACCCCTGACAATTAAGTCCAGTCGCAAACGACTCTGGGCTTAAAGCTCATCTCGCTTTAAGGCCGAGGGAGCCGGCATTTGTCCGCTTCCACAGACAGTTTTTCCAGGTCATGTGGCCAGCATGACTAAGCCGCTTCTGGCGAAACCAGAGCAGCACACGGAAATGCCGTTTACCTTCCAGCCGGAGCAGTACTGGCTTCAGCTGGGGAGGGTGGGATATAAATAAATTATTATTATTATTATTATTATTATTATTATTATTATTATTATTATTATTTTATTTACTTGCACTATGTGCTTTTGAACTGCTAGGTGGGCCGAACAACGGGAGCTCACCCCATCGCAGGGATTCGAACCGCCGACCTTCCAATCGGCAAGCCCAAACGGCACAGTGGTTTAACCCACAGCACCACCCGCGTCCCTATTACAACTCTTTAGTACTCCTCATTTGGGGAATTTGAAAGTTGACAAGTTCAGCATGTCCTAATTGCTCTGCCTCCACTGTTGGAGGCAGGAATGCTTCTGAATACCAGTTGCTGGAAACCACAGGAAGGGGAGAGTGCTCTGTGTTCGAATTCTGCTTTCCAGTTTCCCATGGGCATCTGGTTGGCCACTGTGAGATAAGGATGCTGGTCTAACCCAGCAGCCTCATCTTTCATTCTCATGACACACTTTTGTCCTAGATACGCTGACCCTAGGCTCTTCCCACTTTTTTAGAGGACTAATACCTGCACCTGCAGCCTCTTACAGGTGTCCCCAGCCTCCCTCCACAGTAATGTGGTTGGCTGTCACCGGTTTAAAAGGGAAGCCTGTCCAATAGTGGTGGAGTGGTGTAGATGAGTGTGGAGTCTTCTTTTGCCTCAAGGCGCAGGTACTCTGTCTGATTAGATGAACTGCTTTTGTAGATATTTGTATATATATTTAGCTCACAATAATAAATACTGCACTAAAGAACCTAGGACTCTGAGCTTTCTGCTAAAAGCGCTGCGAGGAATTCGTGACAGGGTTATGGGCCCAGCACACTTCTGCTGCGCATGAGTACAGGTGGCTGTTATCTAGCCGTGGGTGCTGGAGGGGAGCTGCAGCAATGGAGCAGTCCAGAGCTGGCGTGCTGCTGGAGAAGCTGACGGCCATGAACTACAGCATCTGGTCAGTCCGCATGCAACACTTCCTCAAGCGTGAGGGCCTGTGGAAAGTGGTGGAAGATCCACCGCAGCCCCCTGAGGAGGATGAAAAGGATGAGAAAGCCTTGGCTATGATCATCCTTGGAATGGACGACAGCCAGCTAGTCTACGTAGCTGATAAGGTGACAGCAAGTGAGGCGTGGGATGCGCTCAAGCTGTCCATGTGCGAGAGACATCTGGCTTGCTGATAACACTGACCAGGAGAACGTACCGGTGTCGGAAGACACCGGGGGACTCCCCGGTGAACCACCTAAAATTCCTTTGGACTTGCTGTGGACTTGATCACGCAAGTACCTTCTGCTATCCGGAGAGCAGAATAAACTCTTTCTTCTTTGAATCAACCTTGGTGTCATTTGGCTTCCTTCCTCCTGTCCCGGAGCAACGCAGACCCAATCAGTGAACTCCAATAAGGCTACAGATCCAATACTCTCTGTGGAAGTGCTGGGTCAGAATGACGCAGCAGTAATGTGATTGGCTGTCACCGGTTTAAAAGGGAAGCCTGTCCAATAGTGGTGGAGTGGTGTAGATGAGTGTGGAGTCTTCTTTTGCCTCAAGGTGCAGGTACTCTGTCTGATTAGATGAACTGCTTCTGTAGATATTTGTATATATATTGAGCTCACAATAATAAATACTGCACTAAAGAACCTGGGACTCTGAGCATTCCGCTAAAAGTGCCGCGAGGAATTCGCGACAAGGACTTACCTTGTTGTGTCCAGGCTTGGATGTCTTCTGCTGGGAATAAAATGAAGAAAAGTGTCATGTTTCTTGTCTAGAGAACAGTTGCCATCTATCTGCCACTTGTCTTCTCTAAAAAAACCCCACATGCCTAGAAATAGACTTCTTGCAAAAATCATTTGGAGTAAAATCTATTGCAATCAATTCTTCTTCTTTTTTAAAGTAACACTCCAAAGAAGATTCAATAAATCCTCTGGACTGGGAGACACACCATTCATTTAAAGCACTTTGTTTCTTGCCATGAACAAACAGAATCTAGGCATTGTGGCTATTACTATTATTTATTAAATTTCTGTACTGCCCTTCATCCGAAGATCACTGGCCAGTTTACAATATAAAAACTCAAAAATACATACCATAATAACAAACAGACAATACCACTCCCAGTATGATTATTTATTAAATTTTCTGTTGCAGAAAGTATTTGCTTGCCTGCTCTGCCAAATGCCCAGGCCTGGCAAATTAACTGCTCTTGAGAGCGAAGAGGAAATATTGGCCATATCAGGCACAATACAGTCACAAAAACTTTTACTGCACAATATCGGATTCTCAAACGTTCCAAGATATTGGGAACGATCAGTTGCAAAAGTTAAAGAAAAAAACATGCAACATTTCCTGGGGTCCAAGTCATCCCACCAAATCAAGTTCATGGATTGGTTCTTCTTCCGGTCTACAGATGCTGCACTGATCGCCTTCTCTGCTTCCCCAAATTTGCCTGGTCCTCTTTTCAAGCCCCACCAGGAGAAAGTCGTCTCTTGCATCTGCAAATAGGACCTTCCTCCAAGCTGGGCTCCCAATAGTTCAGGCGGAGGCAAACACGGCCCTCCAGCTGTTTGGGGACTCCAATGCCCATCACCCCTGACCCGCTGGTCCTGTTTGCTAGGGATGATGGGAGCTGTAGTCCCAAAACAGCTGGAGGGCTGGGTTTGCCTTTGCCTGTGATAGTTCATGGCAGTTCCCCTTCTACATGCTCCCACCAGCCCCAGGCAGCATATGGTCCAGAACATTTAGAGGGCACCAGGTTGGGGAATCCTGGTTCACGCTGCGCAACATCAGACCAGGGTGGCTAAAAATCAATGACCCCCTTTTTAAAAAATGGATTTCTTTGATTTAAATCACATTTTTAAAAAAATTAATTTGGATTTCTAAAATAAAATGCTTTTGGAGGAAAAATCTTCCAAAATATATTTTCTTTTTAAGTTGCATTATAGTCCAACGGCTATTCACTGGGAAGTAAGGATTTATTTTAAGTTTTTCATATATGCTAAAATTCATTCTAAGAATTTTTTTTAAAAAAGTTAACCACATCAGTTAACAAACATGGATATATATGCTATAATGTTATTGTTTTAGTTAAATAAATTGTTTAAATTCTAATTAAGAAAATGGTTATTTTTCTTCCAATAAGGTACAGCAGAAAAGTTGTCCAAATATACAGTGGTAGCTCAGGTTAAGAACGTAATTCTTTCCGGAGGTCCGTTCTTAACCTGAAACTGTTCTTAACATGAAGCACCACTGTTAGAGGTACCGGTTGGTTGCTTGACAGCAATCAGGAAATATGGCTCAAGAGTCGGTTTTCCAGCTTTCTTCTTAGTGATCAAAACCTTCAGAATGCAGAGCACCTCTATTCCATGTCTTGCTCATTCACGGGCAGAATCTGAGAGTGGGCGGCCCTTCAACCTTCCCCAGCAGAGTAATTTCTTGGCGCCCAGTCTGCGCCTCCCCTCTCTGCGCGGAAACCTACTGCGCAAGGAAGGCTTGGGTAATGGGGGACCCCCCTCCTCCCCGCTTTGCTCAGGCAAGGTGTCCTGGCACCGCCTTGCCTCCTCCAACCCCTGCATCTCCTCTCCTTCCTCCGCTGAGGAAGTGCTGCTTCCCACGATCTTTGGGGGCTCTCTGAAATCCACCCGGCTTTTCCCCTCTCGCCCCTGAGCCGATGGCAGTTCTTAACCCGAGGTACTATTTCTGGGTTAGCGGAGTCTGTAACCTGAAGCGTATGTAACCTGAAGCGTCTGTACGCAGTTAACTTATTATACCCCACAATAATTTCATAATTATGTGTCTATGCATTCCTAACAGTATAACCAAATCAGTAGTAAAAACTACTCTGGAAATTTATTATTCCCAAAATGAAACCTTCATCTGGTTGTAAATATTAAGATTATACAAGCAAGAATGTAAAAAGATGCTTTAAATCGATTTGATTTCAATCAAATCCACCCTGCATCACACACACCTGGGGAGGTGGCTGGAGGTGTTGGAGGATGGTCTCCAAAATCTCCCTTTCATCCATCATCTCCAAAGCTTCTCTGACGGTTCTTCCTCCCAGCATTTTCTTACCCACCAACAAGTACTCTAAGTTTTCATCAGAGAGTTCTTCAGAAAGAAAGAGAGAGAGAGAGAGAGGTGAGTAAATGAGGCGGATGAGAGGGAAAGGTACCGTGTTTTTCCATGTATAACACGCCCCCATGTATAAGACGCCCCCTATTTCTGGGCACTCAAAATTTAGAAAATGGGGGCAGATTGCCAAGACTTGCTAAGCTTTTTTGGGGAGGGGTTGCCCAGAGTGGTTGAGCTTTTTTGGGGGGGAGGGAGCCATTAATCAAATTGCACAATTGCAGGCAGGCATCAACCACCAAGTCACCTATCGTCTGCCAGTTGACAACAGCCCTTTCCACAGCAAAGAAATCATAGCTGGGAATCTCTTCCTGGCGGCTACAATCAAGCGCCCGTCCCCCCGCAGCACTCCCCCTGTAGAAGAGGAGCCCCAATTTGACACTTGATTTGGGGGGTAAAAAACCTCGTCTTATACATGAGAAAAGACGGCAAGTTCTTTCTCAGGTGGCTTCTCGCCTGTTGCAATGAGCGGGTGCATGCCATATCTGAACAGGGATCATAGAACTGTAGCGTCTGAGGGGACCTGCGGGGTCACCCAGTCCAACCCCCAACAATGCAGAACAGGGGCAGCCACCCGGAAGTCCCTGCTCCATGTTACACGCCTCTGAACAAGGAGGGGTGGGATGGGGGGGGGACTTCCACCCAGACATCAAGGAAACCAAGAGAGACCCTGACCTTGTATCATAATAATAATAATTTATTATTTATACTCCGCCCATCTGGCTGAGTTTCCCCAGCCACTCTGGGCGGCTGCCAATCAAGTATTAAAAACAATACAGCGTTAAATGTTAAAAACTTCCCTAAACAGGGCTGCCTTCAGATGTCTTTTAAAGATAGGGTAGCTACTTATTTCCTTCACATCTGAAGGGAGGGTATTCCACAGGGTGGGCGCCACTACCGAGAAGGCCCTCTGTCTGGTTCCCTGTAACCTTACTTCTCGCAATGAGGGAACCGCCAGAAGGCCCTCGGTGCTGGATCTCAGTGTCCTGGCTGAATGATGGGGGTGGAGAGGCTCCTTCAGGTATACTGGACCGAGGACGTTTAGGGCTTTAACACTTTGAATTGTGCTCGGAAACGTACTGGGAGCCAATGCAGATCTCTCAGAACCAGTGTTATTTGGTCCCGGCGGCCGCTCCCAGTCACCAGTCTAGCTGCCGCATTCTGGATTAATGGCAGTTTCTGGGTCACCGTCAAACGTAGCCCCACGTAGAGTGCGTTGCAGTAGTCCAAGCGGGAGATAACTAGAGCATGCACCACTCTGGTGAGACAGTCTGCAGGCAGGGAGGGTCTCATCCTGCATACCAGGTGGAGTTGGTAGACAGCTGCTATGGATACAGAAGTAACCTGTGCCTCCATGGACAGCTGTGAGTCCAAAGTGACTCCCAGGCTGCGCAGGGGCACAGTTACCCCATTCAGGACCAGGGAATCCCCCACACCCGCCAGCCCCCTGTCCCCCAAAAACAGGACTTCAGTCTTGTCAGGATTCAACCTCAATCTGTTAGCCACCATCCATCCTCCAACCGCCTCCAGGCACTCACACAGGACCTTCACCGCCTTCACTGGTTCTGATTTAAAGGCGAGGTAAAGCTGGGTGTCATCTGCATACTGATGAACACCCAGCCCAAACCCCCTGATGATCTCTCCCAGTGGCTTCATATAGATATTAAAAAGCATGGGGGAGAGGACGGAACCCTGAGGCACCCCACACGTGAGAGCCCAGGGGTCTGAACGCTCATTCCCCAACACCACTTTCTGGGCACGGCCCAGGAGAAAGGAGCGGAAGCACCGTATAACAGTGCCCCCAGCTCCCAGCCCCTCTAGACGGTCCAGAAGGATGTTATGGTCGATGGTGTCAAAGGCCGCTGAGAGATCCAGCAGAACTAGGAAACAGCTCTCACCTTTGTCCCTAGCCTGCCGGAGATCATCAACCAGTGCGACCAAGGCAGTTTCAGTCCCATGGTGAGGCCTGAATCCCGATTGGAAGGGATCCAAATGGTCTGTATCCTCCAGGCATGCTTGGAGATGTTCGGCAACCACCCGCTTAACCACCTTGCCCAAGAATGGTAAATTTGAGACTGGGCGATAGTTGGCCAAATTGGCTGGGTCTAAAAAAGTTTTTTTAAGAAGTGGTTTAATGACCGCCTCTTTCAGTGGGTCTGGGAAGGCTGCCTCACAGAGAGAAGCATTCACTACCCCGCAGAGCCCATCGCCCAGCCTTTCCCGGCTCGTTTTTATCAGCCAGGATGGGCAAGGATCAAGGAGACAGGTGGTTGGTTTCACTTGTCCAAGCAGCCTGTCCACATCCTCGGAGGTAACAGATTGGAATTGATCCCATGTAACAGCACTAGACAGAACTAGACAGTGCTACTCTCCCGCCCTGTCCCTGCTCCCACGGTGGAGTCTACCTCCTTCTGAATCTGAGCGACTTTATCTGCAAAAAACTTTGCAAAAGCACTGCAGGAGATCTTGGGGTCCCTACCAGGCCCTGGTGGTGCAAGTGGTTCTGATAGATTGTGAACCACCTGAAAAAGTCTCCCGCTGCTGTTTTCTGCATTGCCACTTGGTAGGCTCGACGTTGAGCTCTAGCCCGTGTCCAGTCTGATTCAGAGTGAGTTTTCCGCCACCGGCGCTCTAGCCGTCTCAACGATTCGCCCTCAGCTCTGGGGAAAACCACGGGGCTGTCCAGGCTCTGCAATCAGAGAGGGCGCTTCGGAGCCAGACAGTCAATAGCCCTGGTTAACTCCGCATTCCAACGGGCCACCAGGGAATCAGCCGAGAGGCCACCAACTTGGGATAATACATCCCCTACCGCTCTCTGGAAACCAGTTGGATCCATTAAGTAGCAGGGGCGGACCATCCGAATCGGTCCCACCTCCCTGCAGAGGGGAAGGGTCGCGGAGAAGTCCAGTTGCACCAGGAAGTGATCTGACCATGGCACTTCTTTTGTTTCGCTTTTAGTTAGTGTCAGATCACCAACATCCGTAGAGGTAAACACCAGGTCTAAGACCAAGGGGAACAACCCAAGAGGGATCTGGTTCTGCCTACTCACCTGGGAACGCTGGCCCAGAGTCCTCAAGGCTCTTCTTTTTTGAGGGCCGCTGCTGGCTTGGGTCTTGCTTCACCAGCCCTGGCAAGACTAGGGGTCTGGCCTCTGCCGGTCTGGCCTCTGCCGCTGATGGGGTAGGCTTTGCCAATGCCGGCAGTAGGGCAGGGGCCTCTTCCTCATATGAGGGGTAGATCTTTTGATTTCTCCTCCTGCCCTCTGTGGCTGATGTTGAAGGCTTTGCCAATGCCGGCAGTAGGGCAGGGGCCTCGTCCTCATATGAGGGGTAGATCTTTTGATTTCTCCTCCTGCCCTCTGTGGCTGATGTTGAAGGCTTTGCCAATGCCGGCAGTAGGGCAGGGGCCTCATCCTCATATGAGGGATAGATCTTGTTCTTCTTTTTTCTTTTTAGAAAAAAAGCCATCCTGCAAGATGCAAAAAGATTAGGAATTATTGGGAAATGATTTATAATGAATTGAAAAAACTGTTTAAAAAGACTTTTGTTAAGAAACCAGAAGCATTCCTTCTAGGAATTTTAGACCAAGATGTAAAAAAAGAAAATTGGAAATTATTTATGCATGCAACAACAGCGGCAAGAATTTAATTAACACAAATTTGGAAGACAGAAGAAATACCAACGAAAGAACAATGGCAAGGGAAACTTATGGAATATGCAGAACCGGCAAAACTAACAGAAAAATTACATGAAAAGGACAACAAAGACTTTAAAAGAGAATGGGAACCATTTACAATATGAAGAGGCAACATAAAGAAATGGACTCATTGGCAGTGAACAATCACAACTGTCTACAACAAAAAATAAGACTATATGTATTGAGGAAATTTTGGGGAAACATCAAATACGCAATGTGAACAATAGGGAAATAAAACAAAATGTGAGTACGAGGGAAGTCCAGGGGAGGAGGGTCGAAATATGAAAAATTGTTAAAGATATATTGTTAGAAGTAGAATCCATGGAAAAATCAATACAAAATTATTTTTAAAAAATAAATAGAATCTCTGGATAACAAGTGTCATTTTTAGGTAATCTATTAAGACTGGAATATGATATTCCAGTTTTGATTGCTGGAAATTTAGCAATTGGGAAATATTATCCTGGATATTGACAGAATCTGGGAATGATTCAAAGTATTTGGTATTGTATTTTTATTTGTAAACATTGAAATGAGGAAGTCTTTTTACTCAGAGTGAGAAGGATGACCAAATATTTGACAGACCTGGAAATAGCAAGCTCATGTAGATCCAAGGGGGGAGGAAGTGGATACAGCAGAAGAATATTGTAAAATTTGTGGAGGAAAATGATCTGACATGATCTACTATTCCAGCCTGGTTATCTCTTCCTAATTTTGGGTGCTGTGTTTTATATCTCTTGTGAAAAGGTATTTTAATGTACGGTCAGTAAAAGCCTGGATGTAAGGCCTGCCTTTTGTGTGAACAGTTTTGTTTTCGTTTTCTCATTATGGGTGGATCCCAAGACAGACTAGGTCTGGCTGAAGGTCTGCCCTGAAACCTTGCTGGAAGGATCTCCCCTTGCTGGGCCACTTTGCAGGAGTCGACTCCTGCAGGCGGCTTGTCTTGTGTGCGGGTGGAGGCGCGCTGCCTGCAGAAGTGGACCCTGGGACTAGCTACCTGGAAAACCTCTGTGCCTGAGGATGCCACAACTCCTGTAGCCTCTTCAGGCTTTGCCCTCGGATGGGAAGAGCATTGCACCCGGGAGAGGGAAAGGGGAGTCAAACAGGCACTCAAGGGATAATTTCAGAGAAAGAGCTTTATTTCTATCATCTGGGCTTGGTAGAAGGAGCTAGTGTGATAACTTCACAAACAAGCACAAGTTCACAGCCATTTGCACAGAGCATATATTCCCCTCCAGTTCCCTCCCCCTTCTCCCCCTCCTCAGGAGTCCTGCCTCATGAGTTTCCCTGAGCATGAACAGAAAGCTCCTGTCCTGGGACTCTTGGGACTCTTGGCGCCCTTCCCAGGAAAGGGGGATGAGAAGCCAAGGGGGTTGAGAAGCCTTGCGTTCAGCGTGTCCAAGATGTGTTGCAAC